>NC_022010.1:72669839-72670699 GCF_000317375.1 Microtus ochrogaster
AGTGCTGGGATTAAATTGGACTTGAGTTTTATGCATGGAGATAGATATGGGTCTATTTTCATTTTTCTACATGTTGATATCCAGTTATGCCAGCACCACTTGTTAAATATGCTTTCTTTTTTCCATTTGATATTTTTTGCTTCTTTATCAAAGATCAGTTGTTTGGAGATGTATGAATTGATATCCGGGTCTTCTATTCAGTTCTGTTGGTCCTCCTGTCTGTTCTTATGCCAATAACAGGCTGTTTTCAGTTCTGTAGCTCTGTAGTAGAGTTTGAAGTCAGGGATTGTGATGCCTTCAGAAGTTCTTTTAATGCACAGGATTATTTTGGCTATTCTGGGTTTTTTGCTTTTCCAAATTAAGTTGAGTACCGTTCTTTGGAAGTTTTTGAAGAATTTTGCTGGGACTTTGATGGGCAGCAAGTGACCTTTCAATTATGGTTTAATAAATCAGTTTAGTGAAATTCTTGTCAGAGCCTGACTCCTCAAATAGTGGTTTCTCTAGAAGTAAAGAGGTAACTTCTCTTCTTTTCCTCTTTCTGAGATGTCTAACCCTTTTTAGCTTCTTTGTTTTGGTGTGCATGCATGCTTTAAATCTTCACGAAGCTAAGCGTTCCATCAGGAAAGCACGTGATGCGCACCAGGCAGCCCTTTGCAAAGCTGCAAATTTGTAAGATGCTGCAGAGCTGCGAGGGAGTGGGTCCTGAAGCCTCCTCTTCCTGCAGGTGCCCGCGTCTGGCTCTTCATCGGCTTCATGCTGATGTTCGGCTCGCTCATCGCCTCCATGTGGATCCTCTTTGGTGCTTACGTCACTCAGAGTAAGTGTGCACCCTCCTTCATGTCGTCAGTGCAGTGCACCCT
>NC_022010.1:72671561-72679045 GCF_000317375.1 Microtus ochrogaster
ACCCTCCTTCATGTTAGCAGTGCAGTGCACCCTCCTTCATGTCACCAGTGCAGTGCACCCTCCTTCATGTCACCAGTGCAGTGCACCCTCCTTTACGTCATCAGTGCCGTTGTTGAATTAGGTTAAATTCTTCCTCTGTGTGGAGACCCATTCCCTTGTGCCCCAAACACTGAAAATCAGGTTTCTCTTGACTCGTTTGCACTGAAACCTGACCCGAAAGGACTTGTGGCTCATGTGGTCTTTACCACGTTGACTCTAAGTGGACTTGAGTCAGGTGTATTTGGCGGTGAGGTGCCAGGGCTGCTGCATAATATCCATTCGCTTTTTCTTTGTGTCCAGACTAAGTTAGAACTCGGAGTACAAAGACAGTGCCGGGCAGCGGTTTCTGTTGGTTTGTTCTGAGAACAGACGAACTGTTTCCTGTTACTCTAATGAAAATGGGAATAAGCCAGCATTCCCATGAAGGGCCGGGAACTTTGTAAAGTTGTGCTCGTTCCTGTGTCTTCATCTTAAAACAGCTCACAGTGAGAAGCACCTCAGTTACGGTCTCTTCTGATTCGGTCAGTGATGCTCATTCCGTACACTCTTCTGCTTAGAAAGTAAGTGGAGTATTTCCGGGGTCATTTCTGACATATTTCAAAGTTCAGCAGACAGCCTTTCTTGGGACTATTGATATTTATAATAGCAGCCACCATTTAGTGTACATTGAACATCTCTAATCTGAAAATTTGAAATCCAAAAATGCTCCAAAATTGGAAGCAGGGGTTCTGAGTTGTGACGTGACAGCACCCATGTTCCAGTCTGTCCCTGACCTATGTGGTGGGTTGCAGTCCGAACAGGGGGACTAAACCTGGTGTGGTGGTGCACACCTTTAATCCCAACACTCGGGAGGCAGAGGTAGGTGGATCACTGTGAGTTCAAGGCCGTCTGGTCTACCAAGTGAGTTCCAGGACAGCCAGGACTACACAGAGAAACTCTGTCTCGAAAAATAAAACCAAACCAAAACTAAACTAAACTAAAACAGGCAACATAATTGAACTTCATGTTGGGTCCCAACTGAACACTTGGTCCCATTCCCGAGCTATGCATATGCAGGTGTTCCCAAATCTAAAAGCTGAAATCCGATCCCAAGTGTTTTAGATAAGGTGTCAGATAAGGTGAACGCGTCTGGTATCGCTCAGTGGTCCAAGTACTGTTGCAAACATTACAAGGGTCCCCCATTTAATCCCACTCCTGTTTTGTGGGCACTGTTAGAATGCCCACGCTACAGAAAAGGAAGTTGAGACACTGAGGTTTAGTAACCTGCTCAAGGTGGTGCATTTAGTCAGTAACAGAGCTAGGGTTCAGCACCAAGAACTCAGCTCAGACTTGGAGCTCTCCAGCTGACCTGCTTTTTCGTTTCCTGTGCTCTCAAAAGCTTGAAATGTAAGCATGGGCAGTGGTCAGTCAGTGAATGTAATATCAGGAATAGCTAACGCCCTTGTAAGAGTCTGTGCTGGCCCTGCCAGGCACAGGTGGTTTGCTTTCTTGTCACTGGTTTTTGTTTTGTTTTGTTTTTAAGACAGCACCCCGGTGTTTCCCATGCTGAACTCAGCCTCCTGGGCTGAAGCGGTCCTGCGCTTCAGCTTCCCACAGCAGTAGAAGCATGGTGCCCAGTCATAACAGCTGTGATATGG
This sequence comes from Microtus ochrogaster, assembly GCF_000317375.1. Classification (NCBI taxonomy): domain Eukaryota; kingdom Metazoa; phylum Chordata; class Mammalia; order Rodentia; family Cricetidae; genus Microtus; species Microtus ochrogaster. Next base: position 72,673,238 of record NC_022010.1, read on the forward strand.
CCTGAGCCCTGTGAGTTAGACGGCGAGAGCCTCATGAGGTCACTGACGTTTATCTAAAGTAATTTTTTAGGGAATGAAATGATTTGTTTCCTTGTGGACACACAGAACACGTCAGGCTGAATGGCATGGGCCCTGCGGCTGTGTTCCCTCTAATCTGTTTCATTCTTGTTTGCAGATATTGATGTTTATCCCGGACTAGCTGTGTTCTTTCAAAATGCTCTTATATTTTTTAGGTAAGTTGTCTAATTTCCTTTGCTCTCTTTTTTTATTTTTTTATTATCATTTATTATTATTATTGTTACAAATTTTCACCTCCTCACTTCCTCCCATTTCCCTCCCCCTTCCCTCATTCCCCCTCCTCCTTCCTTTCCAGTCCAAAGAGCAGTCAGGGTTCCCTGCCCTGTGGGAAGTCCAAGGTCCTCCCCCCTCCATCCAGGTCTAGGAAGGTGAGCATCCAAACAGACTAGTCTCCCACAAAGCCAGTACGTGTAGTAGGATCAAAACCCAGTGCCATTGTCCTTGGTTTCTCAGTCAGCCCTCCTTGTCAGCCATGTTCAGAGAGACCTGTTTGACAGATTTATTTTTATCTGTGTGCATGCATGAGTGCCTGCATGAGGAGGCCTAAAGAGGGCGCCAGACCCCCAGCAACTGGAAATTGCAGGTGGTTGTGCCGCCCACCAGTGTGGGCGCTGGGAACTGAATCCTGGTGCTCTGCAAGGGCAGCCAGGGCTCCAACTGCTGAGCCATCCTCCCAGCTCCAAGTTGCCTGATTTCTCACCTACACTTAAAGCATTTACAGAAATGTCCACAGTGTTGTAAGAGTGGCGTGGCCATGGAACATCAGTGAAATCCTGCCACCAAGACCTCACTCATTATCATAGAAGGATATGTTGTCTTTAAGTTGCTGCCACTGCTTAAATGAGTACCAGCTGTACTCTCGTTCATAGGCAAGACATACTCAGAGGAGAAAATGCAGAGAAGGAACTTAAATCCAGACTGTAGATTTAGTCCATAGCCTGTTCTTTGCTTAGCAAAAATCATGCAGATTGATAAGAAAGAGAATAATTCAGGGCTTGAGGTGCATGCACGCCTTTAATCCTAGCACTCAGGAAGCAGAGGCAGGAGAACTTGTGAGTTCGAGGTCAGCCTGGTCTATAGCGTGAGTTCAACACTTTGTTATTGGCCAGTAAATGAGGCTCTAGATATATTAACACTAGGTGGTGATGACTGCTGCTCTTCCTCCCCTCCCTCCTCCTCCTGCTCCTCCTCACTTTGCCTTTCCCTCCTCTTCCCCTCCTCTGCCTCTCCTTCCTATGGTTTCCTCCTCTTCCTCTTTCTCCTCCCGTCCTCCCCCACTTCACCTTCTCCACTTCTCCCCCTTCCTCCTTTGCATCTTTTTCCTTCCCCCTCCTTTTTCTCTATCCACACCTGAAGTAAGAGGAAGATGTTTGTTCATTTCCTAGCCGCCCGGACTCTCAATAACCACACAGAAACTATATTTAAATCACTGCTTGGCCCATTAGCTCTAGCTTCTTATTGACTAACTTTACAAATTAATTTAACCCATTTCTATTCATCTGTGTATTGCTGCAAGGCTGTGGCTTACCTGGTAAAGTTCCAGCATCTGTCTCAGGTGGGGCTACATGACTTCTCCTTGACTCTGCCTTCCTCCTCCCAGAATTCAGTTTAGTTTTCTCCACCTAGCTCTGTTCTACCCTATTAGGCCAAGCCAGTTTCTTTATTCATTAACCAATAAAAGCAACATAAATACAGAAGGATTTCCTACATCACCTGCCTCCCCATAATACAGGGTCTTTTTGTATTGCCAAGACTGGCCTTAAACTCCAGGTTCCCATAATCCTCCTGCCTTGGCCTAGCAGCTGGGACTATAGGAGCCATCATGTCCATTCAGCTCTTACATTATACTTGTAGAAGTCAGTGCAGCTCGGTGGCTCCCTGCCCTGTGCCTGGCTTTCCTGTTGTCTTCTCTCCATGCCTGTGTGGCTAGTTTCTGATGTTCTGTCTTGAGGCTCACTGAGCTGAGCTTCAGTGTCCAGGCGGATGCTCATTCCAGCCTCTGTGTTTTTAGCCCTAGAAGCTCAGTTTAGGTCTTGTGGTGTCTTCCTTGTCTCTCCTGAGCATGCTGTGTTTCTGTTCGTGTGACTACACCTGACCATGTAAACCTTTTTTGATGACCTGCACTGTTTTCATTCATTGATTACTTCTAGTTATTTTTCTGTTTGGGGCTTTTTTTTTCATTTGCAGTTTTCTATGCAAATTGTTGGGGTTCTGTTCTGATACAGTGTTTTTGAGCCCAAGTTTCACATATCCCAAGCTGGCCTCAAGCTCACCGTAGCTGAGGATGACCCTGCACTCCCTCTCAGGATGGGCTGACGGGCTCAGATTCTCCTCTGTTAGGATCAGCACCACACACTGTCCTTCACAGCCTGTTTTCATGGCTGAACTTTGACATGTACCCGTTGTCTCCCGCATTAGACAGTTTGTTCCACGGGGAGCAAATTTGTTCCTTTTGAGTCAACCATAACCCATCTCTTAGCCAGACCCTGTGCAGTCCAGTGTTTTAACCCACAGCCATTGCTGAGGAACGGAGAATTACAGTCTGGTCTGTTTTAGGTGCTTCTGTGACCACGCACAGATAAAGATGCCCTTAGAGCTGTAAAGTGGCCTTGGACCCACGACTGCCACAAGGCTGCCCCTCTCTCCAGCATATTTCCTATGTGGTAGCTGCCTAGGCATTGTGGGGTGCTCTTCACCCCCAGACACCACGGTGCAGCTACTTCACAAAACAAGGGCATCCCTCACGGCACGCTGGTCTTGCATTTGGTTTTAGACATTGATAAACGGTCAGTGACGTCACTGATGGGCATGTCTGTCCGAGCCACGTGGATGTGACCTCTGTGCTGCTTGTTCATGTCACCTCACAGCTCTGTTGGTCCCTTTCTAGCACTCTGATCTACAAATTCGGAAGAACTGAAGAGCTCTGGACTTGAGATCGCCTCTCAAATTGTACCCTCCCCTTGTTCAGTTCTGTTCTTAGATAACTTTATCTCTGGTATAATTTACACATTGCCAAATGGAACAGATTGTACATGGAGTGTTTGATTTCTTCAGTTTTATGCTCTGAGATTAGAGTTGCTCTTGCAAAATGTCTGTCTTGGTTTTTCATTGGCAAACAAGTTAATATGTACATAATCCACAACCACACAATACATAATACGTGATGCTGGATGTCAGGGTTTATTCCGAGGCGCTCAGATTAGTATGTGTCCCAAGCTGGGGTTCTATTGTCTTGGTGTTTAGAGGTAAATACTCTGTCTTGGTGTCTGATGTTGGACAGTGAACAAAATGCACAGCTCCGCATCTCTGCAGAGGCCTGAGCTGTCAGAGAAGGCATACGTATTTGCCAGCTGTAATTTATTTTGGCTTGGAAATAAGACTTTTTTTAAAAGGAAAAATGTTTGTGTGTATGTATATATTAGAGAACTGGACTTTTTATATGAAGACTTTTTAAATGCTCAAAGGCCTAGTTTGAAGCCCCCTTTAAAAAGAATTCCTCACCCATGACTTTTATTTGAGAAGGGATAACACTCTCAGAAAAGCTCCATTTGTTGGAGTTAATGTAAAAGGACCGCAGGTGGCTGAGCAGTGTGCTCCCGGTTGTCTCCTACGGCTCAACACCATCCGGCATCACACGCTCAAGCAGTGACCCTGAGACACATGACACAAAAAGTGGAATAAGTAGCTAAAGATAGACTTCTTCCTGAAGGGCCACAGCCATTTGATTCTCCTAGCCCTTGGCTCCCATGCTGTCGCCTCCGGCTTCAGGTGACCAGATGCTGCACAACAGCTCTTGTGCTGAAAGCCACGCTCCACCCCGAAGCCCCTCCGCCATGTCTGAGTGCTGTGCTTGCCCCGTGTGTCTTCCTCCAGGCTTTCCTTTGTTGTGAAGATTCTGTGTTGTACTCTTAACCCCAGAGGGATTTTTATAAAACCTTTTGCAGAAAACAATAATATTAGTGGTAGCATATGCAACTTTCAATGCAGGCCTTACGTTTTTTAGCTTGCCTCCCCGAGAGAGAGGCCTCACCAAGCATAGCGCGTGAAGCAGCTGCGGATTGCTGCGCCTTCATCTAGATGTGTCTCGCTTCGTTACTCCGCTGTCAGCCCTTCAAAATGCTGCTTTGTCTGGCTTCCGGAACACGGCAAAGCTAATCACACATTTCCATTCTTAGAGTCTAATGCAATAAATACTCCTCGTACCCGCACTGTACAGCTAGGTGTGCTGGGGAAAATGATCCGCAGCCCAGCTCTCTGTTATTCTCCATTGTCCCAGTTAACCCTATCCAAGACACATGACTTCAGCACGCCAGTGTGGAGGTTTATGAAGGGCAGCCCTGAAGACCGACTGACAATGCTGCTGGCTTCTTTTGTGTTCATGAATTTTGTTTTAGTTGTGAGCATTCTGTTGATTTTCTCTGTTACCTTGATAAATGAGAGACGCTGTTAGTGCCCTCTCCCAGGTGTTGTGATCAGTAGAAGCCTCGGTGATCCTCTAAATGCACATGATTCTCCCAATAAAAGTCTTTATTTGTTACTCAACTTAAGACTGTTGAATCTGCGTTTTTTTGTGTGCCGGAGCGTTCTGTAGGCCATTCTGAGATCCTCACCGTGTTATTTTTTGGATCTTTTGGGGGAGAGTCTCACTTTGTAACCCTGGCTACCCTGGAACACAAAATGTAGACCAGGCTGGCCTTGAACTCACAGAGATCTGCCTCCCAAGACATGGGCCACCACACACAGCCTGTGTTACTGTGTGCGTGTGCATATGTACGCATGTGTGTGAGGCCAGAGGTCTCCATCTTGTTGTTTGAGACATTCCCTCCCTGGGAGCTGGGGATCGCAAATGAGACTAGGCTGGCTGCTCAGTAAGAGCCCAGCTGTGTCTGCCTCCCCAGCACTAAGATTGCCAACATGTGCCATCGAGCCTCGGTTTACTTGGGTTCTGTGGATCAAACTAGGGTCCTCATGCTGCCTTGGCAGACTTTACCAACTGCTCTGTCTCCTTGGTGCCCTTGTTGCAATAACTTTCCTATTGCCACTGATGAAGACACACCGATTTCCCCCTCTAGGTACTAGTCTGCACGAACATGCCAGGCTTTGAAGATTGAAAGGTGGATGGTATTAAACCACATAGCTTGGTCTCTTGAGTAGCAAACTCTGGAGTGTTTGTAATGGACAGGTTGAATTTATATTCTCCGTGTTTCTCCCTCATGGAAGAAATATTACAGTCACAGTGTCAATTTAGGATCACTTAAAATATATGTTTTTTACTTGATTTTATGTGTGTGTGTTTCTGTGAATGGATGCATATGAACCACATGAGCATCTGGTGCCAGAAGTGGCCAGAAAATAGTGTCGGGTCCCCAGAGCTGCAGCTACAGGTGATTGTGAGCAGCTGTGAGCGTGTAAGGACGATAGTGTCAGGTCCCCAGAGCTGCAGGTGACTGTGAGCAGCTGTGAGCGTGTGAGGACAGTAGTGTCAGGTCCCCAGAGCTGCAGGTGACTGTGAGCAGCTGTGAGCGTGTGAGGACAGTAGTGTCAGGTCCCCAGAGCTGCAGCTGCAGGTGATTGTGAGCAGCTGTGAGCGTGTGAGGACAGTAGTGTGAGGTCCCCAGAGCTGCAGGTGATTGTGAGCAGCTGTGAGCGTGTAAGGACAGTAGTGTGAGGTCCCCAGAGCTGCAGGTGATTGTGAGCAGCTGTGAGCGTGTAAGGACAGTAGTGTCAGGT
>NC_022010.1:72679145-72680602 GCF_000317375.1 Microtus ochrogaster
GAGCTGCAGGTGACTGTGAGCAGCTGTGTGCGTGTTACAAGCCCAACTTAACTCCTCTGCAAGAGCAGCCAGTGCACTTAATTGCTGAGCCGTTTCTCCACACCCAGCTCTTTGTATTACTCATTTGAGATTTGATCATTTCATAGGAAACAGTCTTTGCCACTCTCACAAGTGTATCCCAATTTTTCCATGTACTCTCCCGAGTACTCGATTATTCTGATCAAAATTATGAAGGGTTGGGTTTCTTTTAGTATTATTTATTTACATGTATGTGTTTATGTGTCTCTTGTCATTCTGTATATCTGTCTTGTTTGTCTGTGTGCCTGCCTGACTGCATATATATCTCTGTGTTTCTGTGTATGTGTTGTCCTTCTGTGTCTGTATGTCTGTCTGTGTATGTAGGGGGTGTCTGTCTGTGCAGGCCAGAGGATCACCTGGGACAGTTAGTTCTGCTCAGTACAGCCTGGCTCACAGAACAGGATTCATGGGCACCACTTTTAGCTCTTTTCCTTCTGTGAGGAAATTGGAAGTTGCTGTGATTGACAGGCCCAGTTGAAGGAAACTGGACACTGATTTCATTGTAGAATCCTTTCTTACCTTTAGGAAATTGTGACATGGGTTTTCTTTTCATCTCATCCCTAGTTTCTTAGAAATAGTCTTTTATTATGTTTTTATTTTCTTATAAATTAGGTTTGGGTTGGAGAGATGAATGAAATGTTAAGAGCTCACTGACTGCTCTTCTAGAGGTCCTAAGTTCAAATCCCAGCAACATCATGGTGGCTCACAACCATCTATAATGAGATCTGGTGCCCTCTTCTGGTCTTCAGTCATACAAACAGACAGAACACTATACATGGTAAATAAGTCTTTAAAAAAATTATTTGTTTGCACAGACTGTTTGATATTTAAAGAGCTTACTTTTTTTTTTCTTTTTTGGTTTTTTGAGACAGGGTTTCTCTGTAACTTTGGAGCCTGTTCTGGAACTAGCTCTTATACACCAGGCTGGCCTGAAGCTCACAGAGATCCTCCTGCCTCTGCCTCATGAATGCTGGCATTAAAGGAGTGTGCCACTACACCCAGTTATATTGTTATTCCTTTCTCCCTCCCTTCCTTTTCACTATGTAGACCAGACTGTTTTGAAGCTCATAGAAGTCCACCTGCCTCTCTCTCCAAAGTGCTGTAATTACAGGTATGTGCCATTACACAAGGCTGTAGTTTCTTAAAAACAACAACAACAAACACTGTGAAAGGGTTAAAATAAGCTAACTAACATGTCACCATGACCACCCCAGGTGTCCTCCACCTCCGTCACCATAGCCACCCCAGGTGTCCTCCACCTCCGTCACCATAGCCACTCCAGGTGTCCTCCACCTCCGTCACCATGACTACCCCAGGTGTCCTCCACCTCCGTCACTATGACCACCCCAGGTGTCCTCCACCTCCGTCACCATAGCCAC
>NC_022010.1:72681575-72682180 GCF_000317375.1 Microtus ochrogaster
CTCTCTTCCCCTTAAGAAGCAAACCGTCCAAGTACACTCCATTTTCTCCCTCGGTTGGTGCTCAGTCCCAGTGGATGCTGTTTAAAGAGTACTGAACAGTGGTCCCTAGGCAAGGGCAGGACTGGGTTCCTGAGAGGCACTAGTCACAACAGTGTCCTTAAGTGATCAGCTTTGTGGGTGTTTCACTTTGTTTAATAGATACTGTTGCCAGGTGGTGGTGGCCCACGCCTTTAATCCAAGCACCTGGGAGCCAAAAGCAGGGGGATATCAGTGAGTCCAAGGCCAGCCTGGCCTACGGAGGGAGTTCAAGGACAACCAGCGCTGTTACACAGAGAAACCCTATCTCAGAAAAAAAAAATAGTGTTGATGTGACACAGAGAAACCTGGTCTCAAAAACAAAAAACAAAACAAAATAGATACTGTTGACATGTTACATTGGACCCACCATCACCACCTTCTTGTAGCTATACGCTCTAGACAGAACTTGAACTCAGCCCTCAGAGGCCCTGCTAAACACCAGCAAGAGCAAAAGCTTAAAGGACACGTTCCCAGAGAGACCAGACACCTGTTTCCACCACAGAACAGAAAGAGTCCCCCCCCGCCCC
>NC_022010.1:72682648-72693860 GCF_000317375.1 Microtus ochrogaster
ACACACACACACACACACACCGCTGGCACACACACACCCCACCGGCACGCGCACACACACACATACACACACCGCTGGCACACACACACCCCACCGGCACGCACACACACCGCTGGCCTTCGTCCCTCCCACACTGCTTGTTCTCAGCATTCCTGTGCTGGGCCACCATCCCTCCCACTTTTTATGGCTGCCAGTTTAATCACCTGGCTTCTGGGCAGCCTGAGTCATTTCTGCTGCACACAGATAGCTGGGGAGACAGGGTGTCCTATATTCTCTCCTCTACAGTTGTCTTGGGTTCAGAGAGATCAAGGCATTCGTTAGTGACTCAGACTTTTTCAAAACTTCCACGATCCCGTTTGGAGAAAGAAACTGGAAAGCCCTTTGATGTTAAGGAGATTGACCTCCACTCCACCCCTGCCCCTGCCCCCCCCTGCCCGTTCCCTCTGTCCCCTGCCCCCTGCCAAGGGCCACCTGCCTCATGCCCCTCTTCCCTGCCAAAGGACGTAGAGTGCAGTTCCCCACGATGTTTCATGTTCCTCAAGCCGAGCCGGATTTCCCTCCTGCCATGAACAGTGTGAATTTTCAGATTAACATTTTATTTTGAATAACTAAAGTCTTATGGAGAAGTAGCCACAACAAAATTCCATGTGACCTTGTCTTTGTGAGAAGTGTTTGACACTATGTTGCAGACTGATGTCTGAAATGCTTCTGTGTAGGTCCTAACATGCAAGGCACAGACAGTGTGTCTGTTATTTAAGCAGAAAATGTGTTGGTGACTTCGGGGGAGCTGTCTTTATCTCATCCACCCATAGGCTAATGCGGGTTAGTGCTTGGTCCAGCCAGCCGGCATGGGCTGAGCAACCCTGCCTTCTCCTACACTGTGCCCAGCCCTCCCTGACTCGTGTGCTTTAGAGCATGTGCCCAAGAATGCAATACCCCCTCTTAACATTTGTGACCCCTGACCTCTGTAGCATAAACTTTGATGATGGGAGTGGCTCTCTTTGTGGCGGTACAGGGACCACTTCATTAACTAGGCCAGCAAGCTCTCCACAAAGGGCCAGGTGGGGTAAATATCAGACTTTGTGAGCCATGCATTCTGTTGCAACTTCTCAGGTCTGCCTGGCAGTGCAAAAGTAACCCGAAAGGAGTGTGCCTCCCCAGCTTCCAGTAGACCACGTAGGAAGGAGTGTGCCTCCCCAGCTTCCCGCAGAGCTCCATGGACACCATGGACATTCTTTTTATCTGTGCCTTCTGTTTCTCCCCATATGTGTGCAGGTAACGGAGGTTAAAAGAGGGTGTTAGATGGAACTGGAACCATAGGTGCTTAAGTCACCCAGTGTGGGTGCTGGGAACCGAACCCAGGTCCTCTGGAAGAGCAGCAAGCCCTCAGCTGCTGAGCCATCTCTCCAGCCCCAGGCTCTTGTTTGCCTCTCCAGCTATTTAAAGATGTAAAAATGGCTGTTGGCTCAGAAGCTGCAGAAAAACAGGAAGTAATTCCATTATAACAACTCTAACATAAGAGAGGGCCCAACCTGATGTTTTATAGATGATGTTCTCTTGATTAGAAATTCAAGTTCCAAGTTAGCACAAGAATTAATCCTGTTTTCTAGTTGTTTATTATACGAGGCAGAGCTAGGCATAGTTCTCTGGGAGAGAAAACTATGCACGTATCTTTCTTATTCGAATCTTCTGGTCCTTCCCATAGGCAGGCTCGCTGTGAGAGGGCTCAGCTCTCACCATCCTGCTCCAGCTCCCTCCCTCTTGAGGCTTGCCCTCTCCCTCCCTCCCCACAGCCACCACTTCTGCCTCCAAGAGTTCCACGGTTTTGACCATGGTCCAGATGTAGAAACCAAAATAACTAACTAGAAAAAGATATAATTCAAAAATAATTGGCAAGTTATATCTGGAATAATCACTGTGTTCTGCCAGGAATGAACGTTTCAAGGCTACTCCGGCCTTCGTCTAACTTTGATGTCAATGATGGTCTTTGTGGGGGTATCTTTGGCTCTAAAATCTTGCATCCCTCAGCTTGGACACCAGGAGACTTTCCCGAGGCACCAGCCCAGTCAGGCCATAAATAAAAAGGACTTAAAACTTTTAATTGGCTTAATCAACACCGTCGTCAATAGCTACATGAGTAGATCATTACGGTGAAGAGTGACGCAGAACCGCTTGTTTCTTCTGGGCACGGTGGCACATGTCCTGAGAGGTCGAGGCCAGCTTGGTCCACATAGATGGTTCCATACCAGCCAGGGTTACGTAGGAAAAACTAACCAGCCACAACAAATATACCCATTAATAGCCTGTTGGAATTCTCAGTAGGTGGGTGTGTCCAGCTCAGCTCCTCCCTCAGACTGTAAGCGTGGACAGCTCGCTCCCCACGTCTACAGTGTTTGCTCTGGGCTTGGGCTCTGTGTCCCCTCTGACTTCACTGCCACCGTTAGCCAACTGTGCTACCCTGGGGGCTCAGCCACAGCCTCCTCCTGCCTCAGGACAATAGACCAATTCCACCCTAAAACCACTTTATAATGGCTGTTCTTCGTTTTCAGTGTGACCACATTGGGAACTAAAACCAAAAACCAGAGGGCCTGTGATGGGGGTGCCTCCTTTATCCTTTTCTTTTTGGCAGTGCTGGGACTGGAACTCTGGGCCTTGAGCATGCTAGGCTACTACTGAGCCGTATTTCCCGTCCTGTCCTAACCGTTAGCGCCCCCACCCCACCACCAAGATGGCTAGTTCACAAGCCTAGTCAGAGATGCAGCCCAACAGGAGGCTCTGTCAACAAGTATACAAGGTGCCACCAGCCTAAGGCTGAGTGTCTCTCACTGCTGGCAAAGGCTGTTGGCAGGGCTTCTCAGAGCAGACTGCAAGGTTGCTGTGTCACCGTGGGTGGCAGAGGGGAGAGCTGCACAGCCTTCCCTAAATGAAACAGAAGGGTTTCAAATGTGCCTTTGGGAAGACGAGACTGGCAGTCAGCTCGTTTGTGCTCGTGGGTGACGTGGTTTGTGGAAGCCAAGTGAGACTGGCAGTCAGCTCGTGTGTGCTCGTGGTTGGTGGAAGCCGAGCAAGAGTGGCCGTCAGCTCGTGTGCTCTTGGGTGGCGTGGTTGGTGGCCATCTCCCTTTCCTGGGTTCGTACATTGTGACTCGTGTGACCGGCATGCTGGTGGCCCCTCTGGAAATACCCTCAGACTCTGAAGAATTAGGAGGTGACTTCTTCCTTGCTGGAGTCTCCCGAGGGCTCATCAGCTCTACTGGATGTAACTTAAGAAAACCCAAGTTTTAGATTCAGTTGCGTTTTGTTCTGACACAAGGTCTCTGTATAGCCCTGGCTGTCCCGGAATTTATCATGTAGATCAGGCTGGCCTCAAACTCAACAGAGATTTGCCTGACTCTGCCTCCTGGGCCCTGGGATGAAAGACATGTGCCACCGTGCCTGGCTAAAACTTCTCAAAAATCAAAACTTTGTAGAAAAACAGCCAAAGCAAAGAAGGTAAAGTGGGGGAGGATGAAGAAGAAAAACCCACATAGACTTTTTACAAAGTTCAATATACAATCCTTTATTTCTAGCCTTAAAAATCCTAACTTAAATTATCACTACTCTATTTACAGAATTGATCATCTCTACATGTGTGAGGTGCGGGGTAGGCCATGTCCATGCTGGGCAAACACTGGCCTAGCAATAACCACATTTAGGCCATTACACTTGAAGTGAACATCAAGGGCCCCTCTTTGTGACAGGCAGAAATGCTCAGTCTCTCGGCAGCCAGGGCAGCGAACAGCAAAGAGCATCAGAAGTTGGCAGCCCTACTGCCAGTAAATGACTGTATGCCTTTTTAGTGTTTAAGAGAAACGGTTTTTTCCCTGAGTTATTTTTCTGTGGAATCCTTTTAAATACTACCTAAAAACTCATATGATCCAGAAAACTCATAAAGAATCAAGAGTCCACCATCTTCCCCCTGAAAGGCCTTCCTGAGGCGGAAGTCTGTGGGGGCGCTGTGGTCTCTGCAGAGTCTGGGCAGAATGGCAGCAGCATCCCACATCATCATCCTGGGCAAGCAGGGACTGGTGCCCGGGCTCATAGTGTTTGGAGCACACGATCTTGTTCCTTTTCTAGAGAGGAAATGATGGACACAGAGTCCCAGGCATCATCCTTTGGGGAACTGTCCTTGTCCAAGACTTCTAAGATGGGTTGCTCCGGGTCCTTTAAATACTAGGAAAGGTTGCAAAACAAAACGGTTACAAACGTTTCATCAGCCAAGCCTCCGTGTCTCTACTTGTGGTTGGTAGAGTCAGCTACATGATATTCCCGTGTAACTGTATGTCGTCAACCAATGCATACTGCCACCAACAATATTGTTGTTACTATGGTGACGCCTGGGTCAAGCCCAGGGCCTGGTACACGGTAAGCACACAGTCTGCCCTGGCACAAGCCCAGCCCTGATTCCCAGCATGTACCTGTCTTTACCTCTCATCTCAGTAATAACTGTAATGGGGCTCCAGAGGCAGGCCTGGGGTGTAGCTCCGTGTAGCAAGTGCAGGGGCCTGGGTTCCATCCCCAGAATTGTAAAATCAAAACCAATCAAACCACATGAAAATTAAGGGCCAACCATATTCATTTGACGATAACCGTGAAGAGCGGAACTCAGAAAAAGTAGGACTTCTGGCTGTCCTCAGTGTACACTTTGTGGGTGATAGACTTTAAAACATTTCAGAAATGTAACATTTGATGGGGAGATGACCCCTTAGGTAAGGGTGCTTTCTGCCAAGCCTGGCCACCTGCGTTTGATCCCCAGGACCCCTGTGATGAAAGGAGAGAACCAGCTCCTGAAGACTGTCCTCCAACTTTTATACCCAGCATGCATTTCTCATCCACCCGCTATAACAGAAAATGTAACCTTCAGCTGTCATTCAGCTGTGACAGGGTGGAGCAGGGAACGTCCCCAAGTGCCCTCGGAGCCCCTCCTTCCACTTGCACACAGCCCTAGGGTATGTTGGGGTGGAGTGGGGGTTCTACAGGAAGAGAGGTCTCACAGCTCTCAACTTTCCCTTTGGTCCTTGGCTATGGACTCACCCTGTTTCTCAGGATCTATCTGCAGCCCTTAGAAGTGCTGAAAGAGACACCAAATGCTAAGGGCCAACAGAAAGAGGAACGGGGTCACACCCACCCGTGACACCCAGACACAGAAGCAAAACCGTTCTCTGTTCTCAGGGAATATCAGTGACCTTTGGCAGTTTTTCATTCTTTCCCAAAAGAGAGCATCGAAACCTTGGATTCCTGCCCGAGAGAAACAGCTGGGGTGAACCCTGACTCAGCTCCTCTGAGGGTTGGACCTGAGAGGCAGGACGAGCCCAGTAAAACCCCAGGGGCCATTAGGACCCTACTCTCTGACAGTGTCGAGCAAGGAGCCTTTAAACCCATCTCCATGGTGCCACGTGCTCATACGGACTTGGATGTTACCTGACATTCATTGTATCACATCTTTATTGTGCGGATTTACGTGTGTGGCCAGTGCCCACCTACGGAGAGCAGAGGCCAACTTTCGGGAGTCAGTGCCTCCTACCGCGTGGGTGCTGGCTCAGGCGTGTGCCACCCTGCCCAGCTGGGTTCCCTGCTTCCAGTCTGCACACTCACCTCCTTTATTTGTTCCGGGATGTTTGGGGGAGCTTGAAACCAGTACTTCACCCGGCTCTGGTATTTGAGGAACAGGAAGAAGCAGGCCCCCGTGAGCACCAGCAGCGACAGAGAGATGCCCAGGAAGATCAGGGTGACTTGCAGCCTGGTGTAGGCTAAAAACAATGACATAAATGTGAGCAGGGCAAACTGCAGTGCGTGGGCCACGTGCCACTGCTTGCCATGTTCATGACCCAGTAAAATCGACAGGAACCCTCTCCTGCCCTTGTCCTATGCACTTAATAATTTCAATCTGAAAATGCAAAGTCTGAAAAATTCTATTTCAAAATAGAAACCTGCCCTGTCATGATATCACACGTGGAAAGCTCCTCACCAGGTTCACTTGATGGCTCACAGTTCACGCATGAGTGCACGTGGGGCAGTGGGATGGCTCAGTAAGTAAAGGCATTGGTCCCTCCCCATGACAGAGCTCAGTGTGATCCTGGAGAACTGCCCTCTGCTCAGCTGGACACACACACACACACACACACACACACACACACACACACAAATGCAATAAAAATTCCCAATAAAAATTAAAACACCAGCGTACTCAAAATATCATATAAAACCTCCTTCAGGCTATATAAGGTATCTATGAAACATAAGGGAATTTTGTGTTCAGACTTAGGACTCATTCCTAAGACTCTTCATTATGTATATGCAAATATCCCAAAATCTGAAACAAGAAAACCTCAAATCAGACATACTTCTGGGTCCCGGGTGTTGTGGAGGCTACTTAGCCTAGTCACATGATCAGACTTCCAGGGAAGCACTTCTGGACCTCTCTGCTCCTACCGCCTGCCGCCCCTCACAGCCTGTCCTCCTGCCACCCCACATAGCCTGCCTGCCTGCAGCCCCGCAGCCTGCCCGGCTTCACCGTTTCAGGAGAAGCATTTTCACAACCGCTCCACACAACACATGACAGATAAATGAAGGGATGCCTTACCCTTTGCTGTTGTTTCTTGGCAAGATACGTTGCTGAACGAAGACTTAGGTCGACAGTTACTTTTGTTTTTCACAATCAGCTGCGTCTCAATTTGTAAACAGTAAACTCTAAACGACTTCAAATCATCCAACACAATGGAGTTCTTCTCAAAGGGGCCGCTCACCTGGGTAGACAGCATCACGGCCACACAGGTGAGCCAGCCAGCCAGGGCCAGTGGCTGCTACCTGTTCTAGTACCTCCTCAAATGCACAGTGAGCACGGCTGACAGGGAACAAGACCGCAGGGCTGGAAGCTCTCGTCAGCCTTGTGCAGCAACCAGAACTTAACAAATACTACTTTCTAGGGTAAGAATTCTCTGGGCTGGAGAGATGGCTCAGCCGTTAAAGGCTAGGCTCACAACCAAAGATAGAAGAGTTCCGTTCCCAGCACCCACAGCTGTCTCTCCAGCCGCACGCGCGCGCGCGCGCATACACACACACACACACACACACACACACACACTTCTCCTAGAAAATTAATACATTAGGCTGGGTGATGCTTTGGTGGGCACAATGTTCGTTGTGCAATCAGTACAAGCAGCTGAGTTCAGATCATCACCACCCATGTAAAAATCATGCATTCTGACATTCGGTTGTATCCCCAGAACTGGGGGAGCAGAGACAGGCGGATCCTTGGAACCCGGTGGCCATCCAGTCACTGAATGGTGAACTCCAGGTGCAAAGAGAGACCCTGTCTCAAAAACAAAATAAGGTGGAGAACAACAGAAGAGGTCACTTGACATTGACCCCTGTCCTCCGCACACATAAGCGTGGATAGGTATACCTGTGCACACATAAGCATGGATAGGTATACCTGTGCACACATAAGCGTGGATAGGTATACCTGTGCACACACACCCTCAACAATAAAATAGACATCTGTGTCTTAACAGAGAAAAAACATCCTACGATGTTTTCCCTTTAATTCCAAAACAGCCTCTGGTTTGAAGTAAAACTTGCTGATCCCTTTATAGTTTTGGCCAAAGTGACCATGGGTATTTATGTCCTCAGGAGATAGCTGGATACAATGGTCTCAGGCTGACAAGGTCCCTTTGATCTGATGTCCCTGTCAGCCTTCTTTTTGACCACATCTGTCTCGTGGCTTACACTGATCAAAGCATCTGCAATGCCCCATGTGTGCCCTCTTATCCACGATGATGTCCCACGGTGGAGGCATTAGTCCTTGGATGTTCTTTCTCCTTCCAGGTGATCCCTGCCTAGTCATGCATGGGGCCTTTCTGCAAACCATTCAAACCACTTGCATGACATTGCAGATCATGTAGTCCATGCCAAAAGTGGTCCCATCAAGGGGGGAAGAGAGCCTGATGTCAAGGAGGCCTTGTCCTGGGATTCCTGACCGTAACTGAAATGACATCACAAATCTCTGACTGTCTGCAAGTCCTAACTAACTGGTTTGGAGGGAAACAGGTCACTGTACTTCCCCAGAGTCCAGACACAGCAAACCCATTATAGGCAAGGAACCAGCAAAGCCTAAAATGGAACCAGACAGCAGGAACGCATGACACCAAAGATGGGTCAGACCCTCAGAGAGAAGGATTAATCCTCAGCAAGGAGGATTAAAACGGGCTCAGGGTCAAGCTCCAGGAGACACAGGGGGCCCTGGTCTTTCTTCTGAGTCAGAAACTCCAAAGAAAAGAAACCCTAGACAAAGGAGAAAAGTTCTTGCCTGTTTGGTTCCTGTTTTTTCCCAGTAATGGACATGATACTCAAAAGTTACTTCTGTCGTCACATCAAAGGGAGGGGAGAAGTGGATGATGAGGGAGCCTTTTCCTGGGGTCACCGAGATGTTTTTTGGAGGCCCAACAGTAACTGAAATAGAATTACAAACAAAAAAGCTCACATGAACGACATACACTCAATATGCATACCCATATAGACCATGTATGTGCATACTGTGTATCTACAGTCTGCATGATCTACTTCTGTATGTGTGTGTACACACACATTTATGCTTAGATAAGCTTTGTGCCTGCTCTGAATGTGCTGTTTACTGAAAAGCCAACATCCAAGTGAAAGGAACCCCCCTGCGATCCCACATGTAACCCCAAACCAGCCTCTGGCAGGTGCAGGATTCACCCCCGCTGACGCCCTCTGAGCTGCTTCTATTAGTACCACACGGAAGTTGTCTTCCTGGCTCCCACTAGGGAGGGAGAGGCCGAGCTACAAGAATCTGCACACGGCACATCTCAGGGCTGTGGCCTTGCACAGTCTTTCAGGATGACGGTGGCTGAGGTGCTGGCTCTCAGCAGGAAGTCTTTGAGAGTAAGTAAAGCTTCCAGAATCATGGCTGGCATCAGAATCCCTGACAAATAGGACAGAAAGTTAAGTCAGAGGTCAAGTTTTCACCCAGAGTAGGAAAAGCTGTGTAAGACTTGAAGTCTGCAGAGAAATGGGTGGATCTGGAAAGCACAACACTAAGTGAAGGACCCAAACTCAGAAAAAACATGCATGTTCTTCCCCATCCATGAAGATCCTAGTCTATAGTGTTCGTGTGTGTGTGTAAGTAAAAAGGATATCGCATGAAGATCCTAGTCTATAGTGTTTGTGTGTACGTGTGTAAGCAAAAAAGACTGAGTGTGGGTGTAGTATAACATTGCTATATCATTGGGTTCTCTTTTACTGTTGGTTTTTGAGAGAGGGTGTCTTTGTGCAGCCCTGGCTATCCTGGAACTCATTATATAGACCAGGCTGGCTCAGAACTCAGAGATCCACCTGCCTCTGCCTCCCAAGTGCTGAGATTAAAGGCGTGCGCCACCCTTATCCCAGGTCACTTTTTAATAAACTGACAGTTTAATGGTTCTGGATTTTTTGGAGGGAATTTTTATTTATTTAGTTGAATTTATTTACTTATTTTCATTTAAAATTTTTTATTATATTTTTGTGTTGTAATGGTAGTAGCAATAAAATATGCCATGCTACCCAGGATCTTTAAAAAAAAAAAAAACTAGCCCAGCTGGACAGTGGTGACACACGCCTTTAGTCCTAGCACTCAGAGGGCCGAAGCAGGTGGATCTCTGAGTTCAAGGCCAGCCTGGTCAGACCAGCCTTGTCTACAGTGTGAGCTCCAAAATGGCCAGGGCAGTTACACAGAGAAACCCTGTCTTGAAAACCAAAAGAACAAAACAACAATAAAAAGCTGGGTTTTATTGTCAGCCCTTCTCTCCAAGGGCTGGAGAGATGGCTCAGCGGTTAAGAGCATTGCCTGCTCTTCCAAAGGTCCTGAGTTCAATACCCAGCAACCACATGGTGGCTCACAACCATCTGTAATGGGGTTTGGTGCCCTCTTCTGGCCTGCAGACATACATGTAGACATAATATTGTATACATAATAAATAAATAAGTAAATAAATATTTTTTTTAAAAAAAATAGCCCAAATAAATAACTCTGTTTAATACAGCATCAACTATCTAGACAGTGGTCACATAGCTAATTGTCTTATACCTGGACTTCATGTGTGTGTGTGTGCACGCGCATGTGTGTGCACACTCAAGTGTGTAAGTATCACATATGGCTGTGTGTTTGTGCCTATGGCAGCAGGAAGTTGATAGCAGGACTCATGCTTGATTACCCCTTCTTCACTGTTAGCTTCCTCTGAGGACCCCACCTGGGGATCCCACCTCCACCTTCAGAGGCTGGAATTACAAGCAGAGGCGCGACCCATGCCCTTGGCGACTGTAGAGGTGTGTTGGGATCTGAACTCTGGTCCTCAGGCTTGTGTGGCAAGAGCTTTAGCCCACTGAGCCTGGATTTACTTGTTAGGATACAAGTGAGCCTCTTTGTGTGTGAACCAGTCACAGACTGAGGAAGCTTCGGACATGGCTGAACCGTGGCGGACACAGAACCTGAGTACCCGAGATGCACTGCTTCATTCTGCAGTTCAACATTCACAGACACCTCACATGAGAGGCCCTGTTCAGGTCTTAGTGAAAATCTTTCTCTCATAAAGTCAGTGTGCTGGATCAGGAAGGGTGACGGGAACCGACACACACAGGCGGGTGCCCTCTCAGTAGGGTGGGTGGGGACTGTCCTTCAGCACCTGTCCAGCAGGCATCAGGTCCCTGCTCTTCAGACCCACAGCAAAGAGAACAAAAAAGGGGTGCAGCTGCCTCCCAGTGAAACAGTATTTGCAGTAGACAGGAGGCAGGTCAATTTGGAGCCTGGTGCAGCAAATCACCTTCCTTTAGCATCAGCCTCCAGGGCCAGCAGTCTCTCATGACCCTACCCATTTGCCTTCCGCTTATTTAGGATGAGGGCCAGGACCAAGGCCTAGGGCAGGTTCAACACTGCTCACTGAAGAGGCATGAAAAGAAAACCTGGGCACCATAGAGCATTTCTTTTTAAAGATATATTCATTTAATCCCCTCCCCCCTTTTTTTAAATTTCTGTGTAGGTGCATGGGTGCCCCAGGAGGCCAGAAAAGGGTGCTGGATGCCCTGGAGCTGAAGTTTAAGGCAGTTGTGAGCTCTCCAATGTGGGTGCTAGAAACTGAACTCTGGTCCTCTGCAGGAGCATCTCCCTAGAAACTGAACTC
>NC_022010.1:72695189-72697565 GCF_000317375.1 Microtus ochrogaster
AGATTTCTGTCCGGTGCTCCAATTTGGGTCTCTGTCTCTGTCTCCTTTCATCGCCTGATGAAGGTTAATATTCAGGGGGATGCCTTATATGTTTGTCTTTGGATTCACCTTCTTATTTAGCTTCTCTAGGATTGCGAATTATAAGCTCACTGTCCTTTAATTATGTATGGCCAATTTTTAAAATATGTTGCTATCCCCCACAACAAAAAACAAAACACCCCACCCGGTATCCATTGATAAGAATTCTCCATTTTCCCTCAACCTGGTGCCCAGTCACAGGCAACTGATGTACTTTCTGTTTCAACAGGTTCCCTCGTTCTGAATGGAACCATACATATCATATGGCTGCCCATGACAGGCCTATTCACGCTATAGAATGTATCATTTTTGTTTTGCTTTGTTTTTTTTTAAATTTCTGTTTTATTTTTATGTGAATGTGTATGTGCTTTTGAGTGTTCATGTATTCTGTCTGCATCCAGGTGCCCAAGGATGGGTAGAAAAGGGTATTGGATCCCCTGGAACTGGAGTTACGGCCAGTTGTGAGCTGCCATTTGGGTGTTAGGAAATGAACATACGCACTCTTAACCACCGAGCTATCTCTCTAGCACAATGTATAAGTTCTTTACATTTTACATCTATTTCCGTGTGCATGTGTACCATAGCACACATGGAAGTCAGAGGACATGTGTGGAACAGGTCTCAGTTTCACTCTGTGGGTTCCAGGGACTTGAACCCAGGTTCTCAGGCCTGGCAGTAAATGCCCTTTCCCTAAGCTATCTCTCTAGTTCTTATTTCTCCCTCAGCCCCAAACCCCCACTTAAGCCTGGTATGTTGGCACACACCAGGAGTTCTAGTTTCTCTTTTCTTCCTTCCTTTTTTGTGGTTTTTTTTTTTTTGTTGTTGTTGTTGTTTTGTTTTCGAGATAGTGTTTCTCCAAGCTTTGGGCCTGTCCTGGAACTTGCTCTGTAGACCTTGAACTCACAGAGATCCGCCTGCCTCTGCCACTTGAGTGCTGGGATTAAAGGCGTGCGCCACCACTGCCTGGCAGGAATTTTAGTTTTCTAGAGGCCATGACACTCGGATTATGAATTTGCGGTCAGCCTGGATTACATGAGTTTCAGACCAGTCTGCAACACATAGGGAGACCCTGTCTTCAAAAGCAGGATGAGGAGGAGGAGGAAGAAGCAAGAAAAAAAGGGAGAAAGGAAAAAAAAAAGGTCCCTTTATATGGGGCAACACACTTTGTCTATACGTCCGTGAGCTGGTAGGCATGTTGTTTATACGTCTGCCAGTTTGAAATGCCTGACCAGGGTTCCCAAGGGAGCTTCTCGTCATGTACGCATAGTATCCAATCCCAGGGCCTCAGAGCTGAGGAAGAGAAGGACCATGAACAGGAACATGCCCCCCCCCCCAACAAGCACTTTCTAGCCTCCAGTCTGCCAATCCCATTCCGCCAGCGGCTGAATTTGGAGGAGCAGGCCCTACATCTCACACTCCCTGACTCACCAGGGGATTAGACACTCCTCCTGCCCCCCCCCTCACGATCTTCTTCTAACCTTGTCCCCATCTCAGAACAACTTTTAAAAAATGTTTCTTGGAAGAGAGCCTAATGGGGAAATAGGAGCTCTGAGAGAAGGAACCCCTTTCCCCGGGGAAGGTAACAAAGAGACGATTTTGTTTCCTTTACGGGACTAATGAAGCTAACACACCCTCAAGTACACCAGTCCTCACCAGACCCCATCAAATCGGCATGGGCTTTACTAACCAGATGACTCACTCCGGCTTCCGGGCTCTGACCCATCTTGGACTTCTGTCTCAGAAATCACCTAGCGTTTCGTGTGTGAGTGTGTGAGGCATCTGTGATGGCTAATTTTAATCGACAACCTGGCACAGTCTAGACTTTCCTGGCAAGTCTCAACGAGGGGGCGTGACTGCGAGGATCGTCCAGCACACTGCGGGCAGCACCGCTCCCAGTTTGGTCCTGGACGTGTCAGATGGAGATGTAAGGCAAGTACCAGCAGCGAGCATCCATCCCCCTGCTCCTGACTGTGGATGTGACATGCACGCCGCTCCCCTCCGCCGCTGTGACAGACAGCACTGGTGAACTACAACAAACCTATTTCATGAAGGGCCTTTAGTCAGGGTATTTTTATCACACCAACAGAAATAAAACGGGGGCAGCCTCAAGCCCTGGGCCTCACGTAAGTGAGACATACGCTCTACCAGCGTTAACAGCCCAAAAGACATGCTTTTGCATTTGCCATTTTTTTAATTGATTTGCTTTGTCTGAGACACAGTGTTGCTGTGAAACCCAGGCTGACTTGAAGCGTGCAACCCATCTGCCTCCAAGTGTGAGCACTGCAGTTACATGTCACC
>NC_022010.1:72697787-72699608 GCF_000317375.1 Microtus ochrogaster
TCACAGAGATCCGCCTGCCTCTGCCTCCCGAGTGCTGGGATTAAAGGCGTGCGCCACCACCGCCCGGTGAAAACTTGTTTTTTAATTATTATTTTAAAATTTCACATGTATTTACTTATTCACTGGTGTCTGATGTGTGTGGGCACACGTGTGGCAGAGTGTGTGGCGGTCAGAAGACACCTTGCAGTAGCCTTAGTGGGTCCTGGAGGATCAAACCTGGCAGCAAGTGTTTACCAGCTCAGCCATTTGCCAGCCCCTAGAAAATCTTTTTTTTTTTAAAGCAACAGTATTTATGAAAACATGCATTACATTGCAGTTTAATGCTTAGCACCAGCACACAGATTTCCTGTATCAAATTCTAGTATCTATTTTCTTTCTTTCTTTTTTGTTTTTTTTTTCAAGACAGGGTTTCTCTGTATGGCGCTGGCTGTCCTGAAACTCACAGAGATCCACCTGCCTCAACCACCCAAGTGCTGGATTAAAGGAGTGCACCGCCACCACCCACCTAAATTCTAGTTTCTTAACACAGTTCTTCAGTCTCCTTATCTCGAAGAGAAGAATCAGGCCAGAGACAGCTTGGTGGGGGAAGGTGCTTGCTGCCAAGTCTGTTAGCTTGAGTCCACTCCCCAGGATCCACATGGTAGAGGAGGACAACCAACTCTGGCGAGCTGTCCTGACTTCCACATCAGCTGTGGCATCCGTGCCTTCCCAGGGCACACAAAAAAATAATAAGAAATATGTGCTTATATGTCTGCATGCACATATATAAGAAAAGCACTCGAACAAGTACCCCGTGCTCAACAAGCAAATGTCTGTCAGAACTACTTCTACCACTTAGGGCATCCCTGAGTCAGTGCTCCTCAAGCCTTTAACACCACCCTCTTCCTTGTTTCCGACACAGGACACTCCTCCCTAGCTGACCCTCTCTCAGCTTTCAGGACTGAGGGCCTGAAGTGGCATGATGGGAACCTGCGGACGCTTCCTCCAGAGAAGACGGTCTAATTTAATGCTTCACTATCCTTGTTTTCTCTGGCCCCGCCCACACAACTGAAGCTCTGTCCCCACATCCCAGGCTAGGTGTGGGTATGCATGTTCACCATGCATGGAGACCAGCAGCCTGTGATGCTCGCTGTGCTTCTGCGTGTCCTACAGAGAGCATGCGTTGCTAGAGCACTCAGAGAAACAAACGTTCTGAGTGGGCAGCGGCGGCAGGGCAGGTCTCCGTGAGCCCAGCAACAAGCTGTGACCAGGCCTCGAAGACCAGCGGAGGACAGCATGCTTTTGTTGTTAATACAGCAAAACCCTCCAGATTCTATAACGTTGGCTACTAATGTTTGCTCGCTTTTTAAGGATTAAACACTAGGGCCATACAGCCTGGTGGCTGCTATCTGTGACCTACTATTTAAACTTTACAATCCCCCACTATGTTTCCTGTAGATTTTGTCATAAAAGCGACCAAATGCTTCTTTTCTTTTTAATAAAACCAACCTCAACCCCTGATGAAAGGCTACAAAATGTTTATCAGAAAGAAAGGAAGAATGGGGGTTGGGGAAATGGCTACCATTAAATGACAGCTCACAGATGTGGGTTTAGACCTGAACACCCAATGGAACCTGTAAGCCGCCAGTGCAGCGGGCAAGAGAGACGGACACAGACACAGGCAGATCCCTGGCCAGCCCATCTAGCTGAATGGGAGAGCTCCAGGTTCAATGAGAGACTCTGCCTCAAACAATAAGGAGGCAGAGGCAGGCGGATCTCTGTGAGTTTGAAGCTAGCCTGGTCTATAAGAGCTAGTTCCAGGACAGGCTCCAAAGCTACAAC
>NC_022010.1:72700018-72704762 GCF_000317375.1 Microtus ochrogaster
AGCTACTCTAGACTATGAAGCTACACACACACACACACACATGCACGACTTAGAGTCAAACAAGCTACTCTAGACTATGAAGCTACACGGAAACATTTTCCACAAAGTTCAGTAGACTGAGTACAGTGGCACCGGACTAGAATCTCAGTTACTCAGGAGGCTGAGGCAGGAAGATCTATAGTTCTGGGGCTACATGAGCAAAACGAATGCTTGTCTCAAAATATACAAACAGACAGTTTTGTTCACGTGGTACGTGTGCAGTGACTTGGCTGTGATCTTCCATCTGCTTACAACTGAGCACACTCTCCCAGTGCACAGCTCTTAGGGCGCACAGCAAGTGCCAGCCAACAACAGAGAGACAGGCAAAGGAGGTGAGAGGCAGAACAAAGGGCGAGAACAATACATCATTCAAAACAGAAAAACCAGGTGAGAAACCGAGAATTCATTGTAGTCTGCAGAGTAAATTCCTTCGTAGGCTGAATTTGGACTTTGAGGTTTTTAAACCTGAAAGCCGCCCCTTCCTTTTCCTAGGCGGAAGTCAGCTCTCACTGAGAGGAGAGTGAAGGGATTAACTTTCACCAGGAAGGGAGGGTACACAGCAGCCAGTGTTCTCCCGGGCCGCCAGACACACTTGAACGGACCTCTGGTGAGTGGGAGGTTAGAGCTCGGTCCTTGGAGCTTTTAAAAGCACGAGAGAAATACCGGCCATGCACAGATCTCTCCACAGTCCTGCTGACCCCACTGCTCCATCTGTCTCCCCACCAGGTCCCAGCAAGGATACCCATAGAACATCAACTTACAATTTATACTCCACCTGGTAAACCACTGGTCTCGTGTCGTT
Source organism: Microtus ochrogaster (assembly GCF_000317375.1). Classification (NCBI taxonomy): domain Eukaryota; kingdom Metazoa; phylum Chordata; class Mammalia; order Rodentia; family Cricetidae; genus Microtus; species Microtus ochrogaster. Next base: position 72,700,860 of record NC_022010.1, read on the forward strand.
GGTGGGGGGTGACGGCGCCCAACTCAGAATCTGCTCATCATTGTACAGGTGAAGGTTCAGGTGCTGAGGAGCAGCAAGCTGGGAAAAAGAGTCTTGAGAGGAACCGGAAATGAGGGGGGGATGGGGCAGATAGGGAATGAGGGGGGAGGGGGCAGATAGGGAATGGGGGGGATAGGGCAGATAGGGAATGAGGGGGGAGGGGGCAGATAGGGAATGGGGGGGGAGGGGCAGATAGGGAATGAGGGGGAGGGGGCAGATAGGGGATGAGGGGGGAGGGGCAGATAGGGAATGAGGGGGGAGGGGCAGATAGGGAATGAGGGGGAGGGGGCAGATAGGGGATGAGGGGGGAATGGGGCAAATTAGGAGGGGGATGAGGGCGGGTAGGGAAGGAGAGGGAGGAAGAGGGGAATGGGCAGGGAGAGAAGAGGAAGATTGCATAAGAGAACGCTCAATTACAAAACATTTCAGGGCATGTCATCAAAGCATTTATGCAGTGCAACCCTCGTCACAGTTCAGGAACAGGGGCACCTGTTCTCCTGGCACACCTCTGGGTCTGATGGTGATGACACTAGGGACAGTGGGAGAAGTGGTTGAGGCCACCCTTCACCTGCGGGCTCCAGCTGGTAGAGCAGGTGGTGGGAACCACAGCCTGGCTCCACCGGGATCTGAGATCTACCATTTGTGACTGTGCTTGACTCTGGGCTGCCCAAGCCTCCATTTTCCTAAAGGAATAACCCTAACCCCGACCAATAGTGGAACGCCCATAGAGCTTGGGTAAAGATTCTGTCGGTGAGGAACTAACAGGCGCGGGCAGGGTACCAAGATGACCCTGCATGTATGTGGAGAGGCAGAGGCCCCACATCAGGCAGGCGACCGCCAAAGGCACGCGACATCACCTGCTCCTCCGAGACCCCTCAACACTCATCCCCGAGATCTGGGACAGCTTCTAAATCCCAGGTTCCATGCCACAGATGAGGAGATGCTCTCTCAGTTCGCCTCCCAGCTTTTGAGAGACCCAGATAACAAAATAAGGCATTCCCTCGAGGTAGCAGATTCCCCCTTCTGGGGTGACAAACTAGTTCCAACCCATCCTGTCAGACAGATACTCCCTCTGCAGGCGGGGCTAGAGTCTGAGAACGCTGGAACCTTCTCTCTAAAGAGATCATAACACTTTCTCTGATCGAGAAAGATTAATGAGAAATATTCAGAAGGTGGAAAGAAAAACATACCGCTCCAGAATTCAAAGCCGGAAACTCAAACCACATGTTTTCCGAAAGCGCTTCCAGACCCAGCTCCCCACCCCCACCCCACCCACCCCCGCGCCCGCCGCGGCACACCGCACGGCCTGCCACCGGGCTGCAGCCCGGGTCTAGTTACGGAGTGTCAAGCGCCTCCACCTCTGCGAGCTCCGCTGCCCGCGGCCTAGTTCTTCTTTCAACACTGCTGCCCATTCACGCGGGGCCGCAGGAGAATGTGCACCAGAGCCAGCCAGGAGAAGCAGCGTGGCAGAGGACAGACCGGTTCAGCTCACCGCGGCCAGGCGCCCAGATAGGAATCTCAGGGACGCGCTTTGCCTGCCTGCACCCGGGTTTGTCGCTGCTGTACCTATCACCCCAAATGCGAGGGCTTTAAACAACCCATTTATCATCTTAGCACAGGCATCGTTTATCATCATTCTGAAGGTCAGATGTTTGAAACGGGCCCATTACCCTGCCTGCCATACCTCCCCCCACCATCTCACACATTTGCAGGTGCCTGCCTGGGACCGGCTCTTCCCAGTCTAAACACCCACCTAAGAAAAGCAACACCAGGGGACCCAAGCTGTGGCGAACCTTGCTCTGCCCACACAGGTGCTCTCAGGTTCAAAAGAAACTCAGGACCAAGGGCTAACTGTGGTGCCTATTAGCACACGGAAGTGTCTGCTGGCTCACGCAGTACCTGTGGCTCCTCTCAGCTCTTCTCACTCCACCCCTACCCAGCCCGCTGGTGGGCTTCCCTTCCCCCAGCTCCTCATTCCTATATAACCTGCCATGCCAATCCATGCCCTTCCTGGGCTCCTCTGCCGTCTGTCCTTCTCCCCTTCCCCCTTCCTTGCGCATCTCATAGCCTGGTCCAATCTGCTGACCATGTTTACTGCTTTCTCTCCCTGCTCTGGCCTTCTCCAGATGTCTCTAGCTGTATTCTCTCTCATATCTACAACAAAAACCCACGCCTCACCCACAGCTGGGAGCAGGCAGGTCCTCGCTTTATACACTTGTTAGGGCTGGGGGATGGGGCTCATGGTACAGCATCTGCCTAGCAGGCCCAAAGCCCTGAGTCTGAGTCTGATGTCCAGAAACTCAAAAACCAAACCAAAACAAAAACCAGCAACAAAAAGATAATCTCTGGGAAAGAGGGAGTTTTCAGACTAGGCGTATGAAAGGTCACCCAGCACAGCCGTGTCTCCACGAGGGCCGTCTTGGAAACCCTTATCTTGTTATAGTCACTGAAGAAAATGAGTCTGAGGACTGTGGACTCCACCAGGAAGTGCCAGAGATTAATCCACTTAAAGTGGAATATCATATTCCACTTTACCAAACAGCCCTCTTCCCGGCCTGGAGGGCCCATCCTTGAACTTCAGCCTCCCCACTCCAGCCTGGTTTGCCCCTAGGAAACGCTTAGCACACCATCCTTGGGACCTAGTTCAGCCCTTCCCTCTCCATCAAGTCTCCTGGTCTGCTCAGTCAGGGCCTCAGCACAGTGACCACCTGGAACCTGCCTCAAGGTGCAATTCCCACCTGAGTCCCTCACACAGAGACGTCAGAAGCAAAGACTTTGGGACTAGATTGCCTGGACTTCGTCATTGTCTCAGGCTGTGCTCAACTCTGCCTCCCTCTGCCTCCCAGTGCTGGGATCGAAGGTGTGTGCCACCATGCCTGACTTCACAGTGCACTCTTAGTCTGGCCCTCCGGAGGAAGGAGGGAGTTCAACTGATGTGTAGGTGTGCCCCACCAGCGGCACCCCAAGTCTGTCAGTCTCCCCTCAGCACTAGAGCATGCACTTTGAAAAGGTGGGGTGTTGCTGGGTTTGGGGGTGTTTTCTCCTGGGGTCTGGGACGACAGACACAAAAGATGTGGGAATGAGTGTTGCGCCCTTCCACTTGGAAGCCATGCCAGGCCAGACTCTCTCTTCCTTGCTTGCTTTGTGTCTGAGCCCACGGTTTTGTCTCATCTCACAGGCCAGGGTGAGGGTGCTAACGATTCTGGGTGAGAGACTTCTCCGGATGGTTCCAAAGATCTGTGTTAGTCACTTGTATGTCACTATACCAAACCATCTGACAGAGTTTGGCTGGTTGAGGGGATTTCAGTCCATCCTAATGGGGGAAACACGTGAGAAAGGCTGCCACTGGCAGCTCACTGTGTGGCTGCATCCCCCGCATCCCCCGCCTGGCTAACCTATTTCTTAAGTAGATGTGAAGTCTCAAGTGTTTGGATCCCAGGCCCATCACAGGGGTGGGGCAGGGAGGCAGGCTGGAAGGACCTGTGACCCCGGTGCAGAGGGCATGCTCTAGTGAGCTCCACCCAACTTATCTCTTCTTACCACAGTGCCATGGGCACATGGAGAAGGAAGGCAGAGTGGAGCTCTGCTCCCCCTCCCAGGTTTGGGCACTTTCCAGGTAGGAGCTCCCTGTCTTTGAAGTCCCTGCACCCACCCATGGGCACCACATTGGTTTCCTACTGTTGCTGCAGCAAATGACCACCAAGGTGGCAGCATGAAACAATAAACATTATCTTACAGTTCTGTATGTCAGAGTGCAGCAGGTGTTTCGGGGGCAAAGGTCATGGGCCTAGGAGCTGCAAGTAGAAGAATTTGTTCCCTTACCCTGGCTAGACTCTGCTGAAACAGTCTCCCGGGTGATTATAC
>NC_022010.1:72705073-72719044 GCF_000317375.1 Microtus ochrogaster
GGACATAACCAGATATGCCAAAATCATACCGGATATAACCAGATACGTCAAAATCATACCGGACATAACCAGATACACCAAAATCATACCAGACATAACCAGATACGCCAAAATCGTTCTGGACATAACCAGATATGCCAGAATCATACTGGGCATAAACAGATATGCCAAAACCATACTGGACATAACCAGATATGCCAAAATCGTATCAGACATAACCAAATACACCAAAATCATACCAGACATAACCAGATATATCAAAATTGTACTGGACATAACCAGATATGCAAAAATCATACTGGACATAACCAAATATGCCAAATCATACTGGATATAACCAGATAAGCCAAAATCATATTGGACATAACCAAATATGCCAAAATCGTACTGGACACAACCAGATAAGCCAAAATCATACCGGACAGAACCAGATATGCCCAAATCGTCTCTGTTCTAAAATCCTGTGTCTATGGACCTGCCACTTCTCATGCAGCCTAACAGTCACAGGACACTGGCAAATTGGGTAAGAAGGCATACTAATCTGGCCTGTGACAGGGCAGAGCCATTGAATATTGTACCAGCCTGAGGCCACTTATTGCTGGTCACTGCAAGCGTGTCTCAGGAACCAGCTCACTACCTGCAGAGGCAGGCATGGGGAACCAGATGTTCTTAAAGTCTTAAAAACGGCATCATTTTCAATTATTCATTATTAGCCAATCGTTTTTAATTAATTAACTGATTAATTAATAATATGTATGTGAGACTGAGAGAGAGAGAACAACTTGTGGAAGCTAGCTCTCCTGCTACCATGTAGGTCCTAGATGTCACAGTTAAGTCACTAGACTTGGCAGCAAGCAGCTATGTCACCGTCGAAAAAATGACATCTTAAACCTGAAAATAATCACATCTTTAAAACAATGACAGACTGCTGTCTGCTCTTGCCTTTCACTTATTTTTATTTATGTGTATGTGAGTGGGCCCGTGTGTGGCTATGTGTACCACGTGTTTGCAGGTGCCCATGGAGGGAACTGGTGGCTGTGAACTACCTGATGTGGGTGCTGGGAACCAAACCCCGGTCCTCTGCAGGAGCAGTAAGTGCTCTCAACAGCGGGGCTGAGCCATCTCTCCCCCTCCACTTTCACTAATGATCCATTGCCTCTGACAACTCTGTGGGAGGAGCTTCACCATTTGTAAGGAAGCCCAGGCTTAGGTGCGGACTGGGTGCGGACTGGCAGGATTCTGTGGCTCTAGCCCCTTTATCCCTGCGCTGTATCCTGTTGCCTTCGTCAGCACCACTAAGAAAGTTTGTGTGGGGTTGAGATGCCCCACAAGCTCATGCTGTGAGTATGGGGACTCCAGCCTGTGGTGCCCTCACAGGGCTGTGCAATCTGTAATGAGGGGCTGACTAGGGGGAGTAGGCCACCAGAGACCAGCTTTTGAAAGTTACACCCACTCCCTGGCTCTAGTGTGCTCTCTCTGCCTCCTGGTCAGCCTCATGTGAATCATGACTAATGCCACGATCTTACCTCCAGCACCTTAAATGTGCTGGTAACAAAACCAGGAAGTTACCCTTTTTAGTAAACCCCCAAGAGCAAGTTTTTTTTTTTTTTTTTTTGGTCTGGTTGGTTCCCCTCCCCCAGCCTCCCAGATAATTTGAAGATTACCTACTTCAAAAGAACAGTTGAAAACAAAGAGAAAATGTACACAAAGCTTAGCAGCTTCCTTCAATAAACGGAGCACACATTATCATTTATCTAGCTACAATGTAGACAGTTTCCTCTTCCTCTTAGAGAGGGCACCTGGACAGGAGACTCCCTCACACCCATTCCTTTCCAATGGCTTTTAGGTTGTCTGGGACTTACTGTCCTTGCCAGTGGTTAACATAGACACTAGACATTCCTCCAGGCCTGTTAGAGACACTAGACATTCCTCCAAGCCTGTTAGAGACACTAGACATTCCTCCAAGCTTGGGAACGATGGCGATGAAGTCCTTATACTCTCACAAGCAACACACACACACTGCGCGCGCGCGTACCCCACAGCCAATCCACAGTATGAGTGGAAGCCTAGATTCTTCAGGGCAGGTGATTAAGTAACTAAAGGGTTTCATGCTGTCATTTTTTTTGGGGGGTCTGTTTTTTGTTTTGTTTTTGTTTTTCTGTTCTACAGCAAAGGGCTGCCAATTAGCAAAGCAACGGAGAGCAACCATGGACTGTTTTGGGTCCAATATTTTATGCTACCCTTGAACTCACTGGAAGAGCTTGATATTATAAACTTTCCTTCGAAAGCCTTGTTTCTGGGGGCTGGAGAGATGGCTCAGCATTTAAGTTGCTACTTGCTACTCTATCAGGGTCCCAGTACCTACTCAGCAGCTCACAACTGTTTATAACTCCAGTTCTGGGAGATCTGGCGCCCCCTTTTGGCCTCTACAGGCACCGTCCACTCCAGTGGCGCACATACACACATGCAGGTAAACACACATATATCATTAAAAGCAACTTAAGAAAGCTGTCTGTAACCTATGGAACAGCGTGGGACTCTTCCTTCCCATTTCCTACTGGCTTCAGGATCACCCTTAATATTTTCACTTTGCATTGTGACTAAAAAGCTCCCAGACAGCATTTCTCTGTGTTGCACTGGCTGTCCTGGAACTCGCTCTGTAGACCAGGCTAGCTTTGAACTCAGAGACTCACCTACCTCTGCCTCCTGGGTGCTGGGAGCAAAGGTGTGAGCCATCCCTTGATCTGCAGGGGTTTTTGTTTTTAATATCTGTCCCAGTAAGTCTTTTTTTTTTCATAAAAAAAAGTATGAAAATTTCAAATTGTTACTTGTTAAAATCCTCGTATGAGACTCTTAAGAGATTTGCACAAAGGGCTCCCATGTTCAGAAGACCTAAGGATCCAGTTTGTTGTCAAGAAGCTACAGACCAAAACTTTTATGGAATATAATAAAAGTTAATCATTAGAAGATGATAATGTTCCATGATGTCAGTTGTAAAGTTTCTAAATATGTCTATCAACACATAACTCTGAGCTCACAGCACAGAGTTACAAACAGTCACAGACGCCCTCTATGGCGCAGCCCACACAGCCACTTGTCCATCACACACAACTTGGACAATCACAGGCTCTTGCAAAGGAGACCTAGGGAGGGGCAGCCAGAGACTGCTCAAGGCAAAATTGGGGAACATCAGAGTCTGGGTTTAAACCATTTGTCTGACTCATGAGAAGAAGTTAACCATGTAACCAGGGTGCATCATCCCTCTGTGAGAATCTCTGCCCTTAGGGAGACAGGAAACTTAAGGCCCAGGGATGCGATGAGAAGGTCCGAGCCCCCAGAGCTACCTTCAAATGGGAGGGAACTTCCTAATTCATGAGATTATTTAACTAATGGCAAATCAAAGAACAAAATAGGGAATGCTAAAAAAAGGGGGGGGGGCTGGAGAGGTTAAGAGCACTGGCTGCTCTTCCAGAGGACCCAAGTTCAATTCCAAACACCCACATAGCAGCTCACAACTGTCTATGACTCCACTCCCAGGGGATCTGACATTCCCACACCAATGCACATAAAATAAAATTAAATAAATTATTAAAAACAAACAAACAAACAACAAAAGCAGGGCTGGCTGCGAGTAGCCTACAGTGGCCAGGAAACTTCAGGACCCTCCTGTCTCATCCTGAGATCTGTGGGGATTTTGTTTATTTGTTTGTGTTTTTCACAGACATGCACCAGTGCACTCGCTGTAGACTCCAGCAATCCAGGCTTTGACACGATCTCCGCATGGGAAAGAACCCAGCAGAGCATATACAAACACAGAATGGTCTTGGCCAGTGAGGTCTTCTTTCATTGATTTTGATTCCTGGATCATAAATATAGTGAGGTAGTGACAGAGGCAGGAGGTAGAGTTTAGGTAAAGGGCTATCTGGGTGGGATAGGGCAGAGTTGGAACTCAAAGTCAGGCTCAACGGGATCCCCTGTCCTCATACACTGCAGGGAACACGGACATTTCTGTTCCTCATTTATAAGACTCCGAGAAACTGAGTACCAGGATTTTATAGGCCGCCCAAAGCCAATGTTGGTCCTAGCCCTTCAGCTGCTCTCCCCAGCACCCAGCAGCCAACAGAGACCGAGACCTCGGTCAGCTCCAGGCCTGGAATTCCCCGAGGTCCGCCATACACTCACGGCGGCTCCCTCCCGCAGATTCCTCGGGGTCGGTTCCCCGCCCGATCGCGGACGCCCGTAGATCGGGACCCGCTGCAGATTCCTCCACCCTGCGCCCTCCCGGTGCAAGCTCCCGGTGTCACCCACGCGTGGACGCGACACCCGCCGAGTCCTCGGGGTCCGGGGTCCAGGGCCGCGCTTACCTAGCGGAGGCGCAGTGGCGCCGAGGCCACAGAGCAGCAGCCACAGTAGCCACAGCGGCGGAGGCCGCATGGCCCGGGCGGCCCGGGACCGCGGGGTGGACGCCGCTCAGATCGGTACCGCGGCGGCCATGGTGAGCCGAGCGCCCGCCTCTTCCCAGCCGGGCCGCAGAGCCGCCCAGCCCCACCCGCGCCCCGCCTCCGCCCAGCCCTCGGGACTTTCCCGGGTGTTCCCGGGAACCACGGTCCCCCGCTCCAGCCCAGCACCCCCCTTTCCAGCCTAGCACCCTGCAGCGGGGGCCCCGGCCGCACCCCGCCGAGCCGACCTCCAGGCGTAGCCAGGGACCTTCGGGACCGTCCTTCTGGGGGCCTGCGAACACCCAAGCCCCACCTACCCCGCTTCCAGACTCCCGCTACCCAGAATTTGAGGATATGCCCATTTATTTTGAATTCTGTTCTCTTTAATGGCCCCAAAGTACATGCTAACCTTTGAACCCTTTTTAGCAGAAAGTTACTTAGGGGTATAATAGAGAGGACCCGCTGGGACATCGTGTCACAGAGAAGGAGGAAGGAAAGCTAGAGGAACTTGACTCTTTGCTTCAGAATCTGTGGGTTTGGCCCTGTGTGCTGTGAAGCTTAGGAGGAAGTGACCCCGAATGGGGCAAGCAGAGGCTCCCAACCTGAGCCCTTCGCAGTGGCAAGCCTGTTAGTAGAGAAGTTTTCACCTGCTTCCCTCTGTCCTCCAGCTCAGCCAACCTAGTCAAAGACCTGGGTTCTCCCACCCGGGATCAGCTGCACTTAGCCCCTGGGTCCTCCCCACTCCCTTCATTGTGTTTTGAGATAAGGGCTCAGGTAGCTCTGGCTGACTTCTAACGGGCTGTCAGCGAGTTGGCCTTGAACTTCAGATCCGTTCAAGATCCTCTAGGGGCCCAGACACCCTCCTTTTCTGTGTGTGCAACTCTTGAAGTTGGCCTGTGTACTGGCTGGTTTTGTGTGGCAACTTGACATAAGCTAGAGTTATCGGAGAGGAAGGCGCTTCCTCCCTGAGATCCAGCTGGAAGGCATTTATTTTCTCATTTAGTGGTAGGGAGGTACCCATGGTGCTTGATGCCATCTCTGGGCTGGAAGTCCTGGCCATGGGAAGCAAGCCAGTAGCAGCAGCTTCCCCTCCAGGACCTCTGCATCAGCTCCTGCCTCCAGGTCCCTGCCCTGTTTGAGTTCTCCTCCTGATCTCCTTCAGTGAAGAACAGCAATGTGGATGTGTAAGCTGAGTAACCCTTTCCTCTCCAGTTTGCATTTTGGTCATGGTGTTTTGTCACAGCAATAGGAACCCTAGCTAAAACAGCCTGTTATAAAAATATGTGGTGAAATAGCTAGCAAGAATTCAAACTATGCCTTTATTATTTCAAGACACAAAAATGTACTTATAGGCCAAGTGAGAACAGCAGGGTTTGTCGGGATCTTTTCAACATGATGTGTTGAAAATGGCAAAGGAGAGAAAGTCTAACCCAGAGGCTGTGGATTGGAATGAGAAGTGGTTTTCTCTCACCTTTCCCCTCCCCCCATTAATCATGTTTTGTTTGTTTGTTTTTGGATGCAGGGTGTCAGGTTAAGGAAATGGGAATGTGTGTCTTAGCTGAGGCCATAAGGGGCTTGTGACCGCTAAGCCTTTTAGACGGGAAATCTTGGGAAACGCTGCCATCCCGCCCTGCCCCATCCCTTCCAGAATCTCCCTCCTGAGCTCTTCTCTGCCCAAACTAAGAGGATTTGTTTTCCCTGCAGAAGTCATAAACACTGTGCAAATGTGTTTTCTTCAGATTGGCACCCCGTGCCTCAAGCATACAGTACCCCAAATGCAAGTGATTCTCTCCCAAGGCTACTTTGTCAGGGTGAAGCCAACTCAGTGCTGGCTCGCACTCTCCTGCCCTTCCTGATGTCCCTGATAGCGGGCTCTAAACTTCTACTGAGATCTGGCAGATAACAGGAACCCAGTTTGACTGGCATTTCCTGTGAAAGCGCATGGCACTCTTGGCTCTGTCTTCCCTTCTGTGCACCTGTACAGCCCTGAGTCATGTGCCTCCCTCCTGGGTGTTCTCTTTGTTCCCAGCTCCTTCTCCCCTTTGGAGGCAAGTTTACTGTGGCCACAGTCAAAAGATTAAACCACAGGGCATTTTATTCGCATCTTCCAAGACTGTGAGAGGAAGAGCTGTTCTTGGCACTGTGTGCACACAGTTACATAATCCTAAAAATATTTATTTTATGTGCATGTGCATTGTGTGTGTGTGTGTGTGTGTGCACGTGCCTGTGTGTGTACCACATGTGTGCAAGAGCCTGTGAGATCAAAAGAGACATCACATTCCCTGGAACTGAGGTTATAGATGGATGTGAGCTGCCATGTGGGTGCTGGGAATTAAACCCTGGCTCTCTGATGTGGGAGGTCCTTCTGTCTATGTGTTGCTTTTATTGGTTAATAAATAAAGAAACTGGCTTGGCCTATAGCAAGGTAGAAGGAAGGTGGAGTCAGAGAGAAGCCATGTAGCCCAGCTGGAGCCAGATGGAACTTTACCTGGTAAGCCATAGCCACGTGATAATACACAGATTAATGGAGATGGGTTAAATTAAGCCAATAGGAAGCTATAGCTAATGGGCCAAGCAGTGTATTAAATAATATAGTTTCTGTGTGATTATTTTGGGGCTAAGAGGCCGGGAACTAACTAGTGGCCTTACTTCAACAGCCCCTCTGTAAGAGTAGCCAGCACTCTTAACTTCTGAGCCATCTCTCCAGCCCCTAGTCATGTGATTTTGTGAAATCTGCAAAGTCAGAAGGAGATTTGAGCCGCTTTGGTAAGAGCTCTGTGTCTTTCCTCTTTGAGTCTCTTTCTGACACCCTTGCCATGTAGGGAAGTGTTGAGGTCGCTGAGTCTTGAGAAACACCGTGATGTTTAATATGTCGATGCGGATCAGGAGTAGCTGTAGCTGTGAAATTGAAAAAGAAACTTTCTAAGTCAACAATAACAAAAAAACAGTTTTGGGGCTAGAGGTTTGGCTCAGCAGGAAGAGCACTGGCTGTTCTTGCAGAGGACCCAAATCCAGTTCTCTGCACCATGGCAGCAGCCCTGTCTCCCTCAACTCCAGCTCCAGGGGATCCAGCACCTCTTTAGGACTCTGGGCCCTGCACTCACATTGCACAGACACACAGACACACATACTGTGAAGTAAAATATTTTTAAAAAGCAAATTGTGGCTAATCATGCCAGAGGAAAGACGAGGTTTATTGTATGTAAACACACACATGTGACCATGTTCACATACATAGAGATCAGCCCTTGGCATTTTATGTTGCACTTACACACATCTCAACTGTGACGTTAAAAGTGACCTTTCTAACTTATAATTTATAAGTCATGCCTCAGAAGGAACTCAAGCACCTTCCTGTCTCTAAATGATCCTGTGCAAGGTCAGCACAGAGGCAAGAGTGACGTACTAGTAAGAGCAGGCAAAGGGACTTACGAGCATGGTGGGCGGTCACAACATTTCCTTATGTTTTCTAGGTTTTGTGAAGCTAGTGTACTTGGCAGCCTTAATGCTAGTGTATTTAGAAGCCTTAAAATGGTTATCTGTTGTTTATTTTCCCATTCTAAATTAATATTTACCATCCTGCCTAATTTTATATTCTTTATTGTACATTATTTTATATGAAGAGAGCTCACATAATATTATATGAACTTTGGTTCTAAGATTTGAATCTGCCCCACCTTTCCCAAAGATTTCCTACTGTTGGGTCCCTCAGTGCGCCAGGTTCTGACTCCGTTGCACAGATTCGGAAGCCATCAGAGCTAGGTACTGTTCCCAGGAGTGGATCTGTATTGTGTCATCTTTGTGACCTGTGACCCCACTTCCTAGAGTTCCTCTCCCGGCCTGAGTCAGAATGAGGGGAACAAGTGTTTCTACACAGGGCTCACTGGGTAGCAGAAAGTGCGCAGCCTTAGTCCTCATTCTTGGGAGGGTTGGGTTGAGTGGAATCGGGTCACAGCTCATAGAGCATGGCTTACCTGTTGGCTTCCTGGATGGCAGGAACGAGCACCTGACGGATATTCCACCACGGCTGCTTCATCTCTGCAGGATACACGCATGAATATTCAAGTTGGAGGTCTGATAGTGGAGAGACACAGGGGGACTGGATTCTGGATAGTCTTAGGTGTTAGCTCGTCCCTGCTTCCACTACTTCCTGCCCACTTCCTCCCAATTTCCTGCCTAAGCACTTCTTCCTCAAACATAAGAAAGACAAGGCCACATAGACTGTGCTCAACTCTTATAATGGTATCAGATCAAATCTTTATAATACCCTATTCACATACACGCATGTGCACTTACGTACATGCACAATGGCTCGGCTCCTCTCATCAAAGCCTGGCTGGCTGAACTTGCCGTAGATCACATGACTGATAAGTGCTGGGGTTGGCTCCCTTACTCTTACCTGATTTCAAAGCCTACTGCAGCTCATGTCTAACTTCTGCTGCTGCCGTTCTTTCTCCCGTAGCCAGCCCTGTTCTGAGGCCCAGTTCATTCTCCCGTAACTAGCCCTGTTCTGAGGCCCAGTTCATTCTCCCATAACCAGCCCTGTTCTGAGGCCCATTTGCCCTCTGCTCCTTGCTCTACCGGCGAGTCTCTGTAACTGTATCTCTTAAAGGCCACCCGTGCATGCTTCTCTGCTTCCGCTGCTGTGGATTTACCAGCTGGCTCCTCTTCCTGTCGTCCCCTGGCCCCCTGTTCCCATGCTTAAATTCAGAGTTCAGTCTCCCATCTAGGCTCATCTCTGCTCCCAGAGAACTTTGGGCCTGTCCTCACTACCATCTCTTATTGCTTGAGACCACATTGTTGCTCTCTGTGGGGTGACACCTCCATAACAGGCCCACTGACTTCTGTGTGTGTTTGCAGTTGCGTGGCCCCTGGGAACATAAACTGAGCCTCGTGTTTGAGTTGAACCCAAAGCGGGACCCTGATGATCGCTGAGTGAAGGTTTGGTTTGTTGCCGGGCACTCAGGATCAGGCTCAGAAGCATGGACACAATGCTAACGACTTTTGCAGTGTGAACTTCCTTAAGGAAGGACTTATTTTGGCTCCCGGTTTCAGAGCCTTTTGGTTTTTGGTCCATCACAGCAGGGACAGCATGGCTGCAGGAGTGTGTGGTGGAGGCTGCTCACAGCACAGAAAATCTGAGAACAAGGAAAGAACAGGGGATAGGGGAGAACTTCAAAACCCACCCCTGGCGAGCTACTTCTGCCGGCCTGGCCCCATCTCCTAAAGGTTCCACAGCCTCCTGACTTAGCACCACTAGCTGGTGGCTAAGATTCAGAATGTGAGCTTGTGGTGGGATGTTGAAATCCAAATGAAATCCTTGGGAAAGACCAAATTCCCTCGGGTCTCCAGAACCAGGCAGTTTTCTTACTGGAAGCTCCCAGTGGGAGCTGGAAAGAAAAGACATGAGGTTTGGTTTGCTAGGACTCTCAGGACAGGACGTGTGTCACGAAATCTCTTGGGTTTTGTTAGTTCGGAGAACCTCGGATTGATCTGTTTTCTAGAAAGATTAAGATCATATCCTCTGCGTGTGTGTGTCTCTGTGTGTGATATAAAAGTTTACTTTCTGAGATTCTGGAAGGTTCCAGGAAAAGCTTGGCAGTTGAGCAAGTTAGAGCTATTCCAGACAGACTGGGGCTGGCTCAGCGCAGCGGTGGTTGCTGTCAGTCACAGGGAGGAATGGGGAGGTGTCAGACTGATGTGTGTGAATGACTGCAGGTGTTATCCAAAGACCTGGAGTTATGTCCAACTCCGGCCCCCGCCCGGTGACACAGTGTGTGTACATGTGTGTATGTTTTGAGTGGTTCTTGGGCTTTGACTGCCGGCATGTGAAGAAACCCACAGAACAGAGAGGCTGGGAATGGACGGCTTCTTCAGTCCCAGCTTCTGTCTGGTAGCATGTAGCTTGTTTAGGAAGTGGCAATAGCTGCTTGTATTGCTGCAACATAACAGCACTGCATGACTTGAATCTATCTCACTTCCTGCTACAACCCCTTGGGAGCTGCCCCTCCGTGTTTCCGGAGGCAGAGTGAGTTGCCACACTCATGAGGGGCTGTGATACAAGCCACAAGTAAGAAGACTTGCTGCTTTAGTATGCCCCTGAGGCCTTCCTAGGAAAGGCAGCGCAGTCCACAGGGCTTCTGGACCCTTGAAACCCTTGTTCCCATCTGGAGTGCCCAGCAAGGCAGGGAGTCAGCCGGGAGCTCCAAGGACACAGCAAAGCTTGTCCCTCAACAGCAGATACTGTAAGGCCTGCCTGGGCTTCTGTCCCAGAGTCTCCATTGGTTCCATATTGCATGCCACCACAAACTTGATGGCTTAAGACAAAAATGACAGGAATCCCCAAAGAGTTGGCACAGTTGTGGCTTTGGGGAGGTTCCTGGGGAAGAGAGAGATGCATTTCTTTGCTTTTACCAACTTCTAGAGTCAACAGCGCAGATTTTCTCAGTTATTTAGCGTGTTCTCTCTCTGTCTTTCTCTGTCTCTCTCTCTCTCTCTGATATCCTCCCCGTCTCTTACATATAGGGAAACTTATGCCCTCCCACTAAGGCCCATCGGTCAAAGGCTGGTCCCAACCTGTGTATTGACAGCAGATGGTGGAACCTTCATTTAAGATGTAGGGCCTGACCAGGGGAAGTTAGGTCATGGGGCATGGGGGCATGCCGTTGAAGGCTCCAACCAACTCTAGCGTTTCTCCCCTCTGTCTCCTCTGCCAGGAACTTCTGCCATGATGTTCTGTGTCACCAGCAATCTAAAGAAGCAGGGCTGGGCTGCCTCGGATGTCAATCTTTGAAACTGCGAGCCAACAGGAGCTGTCCCTCTTTGGTTTTTTTTTGTTTTTCGAGACAGGGTTTCTCTGTGGCTTTGGAGCCTGTCCTGGAACTAGCTCTGTAGACCAGGCTGGCCTCGAACTCACAGAGATCCACCCGCCTCCGCCTCCCGAGTGCTGGGATTAAAGGCGTGCGCCACCATTGCCTGGCGAGCTGTCCCTCTTTGAAGTTGATTAGTTTCAGGTGTTCTGCCACAGCCCAGGACGCCAGCTAACATATTTCCACGCCGGAGGCTGGACTGTGGACCATGAGGAACCACTGAGCGTCCCCCTGCCGGGCCGCAGACTGCCTGGCGCAGAGGGCTGTGCGCCACACATCTTCCTTAGGTGTTTCATTTCCGCGTGTGACTGTTCCTTCTGCACCCAAACACCAGACCTGGCTGGCCACCGAGCCGCCTTCCCTATCTCAACCCTAAAGACCTGCCAAGGATATGCATCCTGGACTCACATTGATTTTCCCTTGCTCAATTAACTTATTAGAATCCTGGCTTAACTAAAGAGGGAAGTCCTGGGGTGGGGTTCTGTGGTAGAGCATTTGCCTCCTATGCCCTGGGTTCTCCAGGACTGAAGTGGGGGGTGGTAAGAAAGAGAGAAATTAAAACACAACAACAGAAAAATCTAAGCGGGTGTAGAAGGATCAGAACTTTCTTCTGGCCTGGAGTACTACAGCAATGGAAGGCGGGAAGGATTTGCTTCACTTCTTAATCCTTAGCATTTATCAGGGGACAGGGCTTCAGCTTCCTGGCCTCCAGAAGGGCAGCAGGGAGACCAACACCTGGGCAGAGCTGGCCAGTCATGAGGTGTTGTCAGGGAAACAGTTTACTGAGTAAACTCTCCTCTCCCTCCCTCTTCCCTCCCTCCTTTCCTCCCTCCCTCCCTCCCTGTGTTCTCCTTCTTTCCTTCCTTCCCTTCCCTTCTTTCCCTTCCTTTCTTCTCTTCCCTTCTCCTTCCTTTTTTCCTTCCTTTTCCCCTCCTCTCTCCCTCCCTCCCTCCCTTCCTTCTTTCCTTTCTTCTTTCTTTCTTTTGTATTTTTTTCAAGACAGGGTTTCTCTGTGTAACCCTGATTGTCCTGGAACTCACTCTGTAGACCAGGCTGGACTTGAACTCACAGAGATCCACCTGCCTCTGCCTCCCAAGTGCTTGGATTACACCACTGTCCAGCTGAAATAGCAGCTTTCTTTATTGAATCCTTTTAACTGTTCCACTGATAAGTCCTGGGGACACACTCCTCTTGTACAGGCTCAGGCTAGAATTGAGGCTTCTGGGAAAGTTGAAGGGAGCAGCCCAAACACCCTCCCGGATTAGCTTGGTCACCATGTATGGAAGTCAGCTGGATGCTGACCCCCAGTGATAACAGCGAATTAATGCTGTGCCCCATTAATGCTGCACCACCTTCCCTGATGTAGAGTTCATTGGAAAGCAGTTCCGAACAATGAACACACGATACTGCCGTTTGTGCTGGGTGCACACACAGGAGCCTCCCCTTCACTCTTCGCTCGCGATTTGACTTCTGTGGTTTTAGTAGGAAGCATTTCACTTGCTTCAATATGCAGGATATTCTGAGCAGTGGGAAAAACACTTTGGAGACCCATCTCTGTTCATCCACCCTTTATCCAGTGTGCCCACGCTGCCGGCTCTACATGGTGTAGGAGGTCCTTCTGCATTTGTGTTGATTTCATTGTTTGAATAAAGAAGCTGCCTTGCCCTTTTGATAGGGCAGCCCTTAGGTGGGTGGAGTAGACAGAACAGAATGCTGGGAGGAAGAAGGGCGGTGTGGCAGACGCCATGCTTCTCCTGCCCAAGACGGACACTGGTTAGACTCATCCCGGTAAGCCACAGTCAAGTGGCGATACAGATTATTAGAAATGGGTTGAATCAAGATGTGAGAGTTAGCCAATAAGAGGCTAGAACTAATGGGCTGAGCAGTGTTTAATGAATACAATTTCCATGTGGTTATTTCAGGGGTTAAGCTAGCCGGGTGGCGGGACACAGCCCGCTGCTCCATCTACAACATACACACCCCTCAGTCACTCAGCATCTTGCATGCTGAGGTCCATCTCTGTTTCATCCACCCCTTTATCCAGTGTGCCGACACTGCCGGCTCTACACACCCCTCAGTCACTCAGCAGCTTCTCAGGTTGTCCAGTTGACTGTTGTGGTCTGGGTCACACAGTGCTGTGTCAAGGAACCCTAGACAGTAAGCTACCATTACATCACCTGGCTACAACCCTCACCTCACACCATCTTCCCGTTTAGGCATTGTCGTCTCACGTCACCAGGAGAGTGGGTACAGTTCGACAGGATATTTTGAGAACAAAAGACTACATTTGAAGAACAGCCTAGTATATCGCTGTAATTGTGCTGTCTTACCATAGTTATTGTTCTTAATGTATACTAAATAAGTATGTTAAACATGTATTTTATCTGTATAAATATAAATATTTACTCTAGGCAAAGACAGTATGTTATATAGCTGGTGACATCCAGGGTTTCAGGTATCCACTGGGGGTTTGGCAGTCCCCCTCCAGAGATAGGGAGAACCGCTGTGTTGTTCATTTTGCATGTATCTGTGCATGCTTCTGTGGGCGCACATGCATGTGAGCATGGGGGCCAGAGGCCAACTTTGGGTGCTGTGCTTCAGGAATGCCACCTGCTTTTTTTTTTTTTTGTTTTAGATAGAATCATTTTCAGAAAAGGATTATG
>NC_022010.1:72719537-72734485 GCF_000317375.1 Microtus ochrogaster
GATGTAGCTAAGGATCAGTTTCACAATCCATCATGGTCAAGAATGGCCTTGGACCCGTTAGGGACCGCCTCGGTGCTCTGGCTGGGAGCTGGAGTCGGGGAGTTGAAGAGACAAATCCTAGATGAGGAGGAAGGTAAGCTGGTGACTGAGGACATGGTGGCTTGCTCAGCAGAGTCTCCCAGTTGGGGCCAGATAAAGAGACAGTGAGTTCTCAGTCCCTCAGAACATCTCAGATCCAGAAGGGTCTTAAGGGAGAAGGAGCTTTGAAGATGGGGCAGCTCTGGAACCCTTCTTGGAGAGGCGAGGGGAGCATCCTCTAGACTCTAGAGGATTAGATTCTAGAACATTTCCCATGAAGTAGTCTGCTTCCTGGATAATCATGAGGGTGACCAGACCCTACCTGGGGAAGGCCAGCCCTCCTAAAGCAGATCCATTAAGCAAAGGAAGGCGGGGTCATAGCTCAGAACGGCCCAGTGTGCTCCACAGAACACGGCGCACACCACACGCTATGCCGTGTGCAGAACCGGGGAGGTTTACTCAGAACTAATGGCCATCCAGTAGGGATAGGAGATGGTGCTTCTGGGAACCACACCTGTGGGCTAGCCCATGCTCCACTCAGCCCAGGCAACCCTGCAGTCAGTGTGTAATGTGTACCCAACCCCCTCGGGGAGAACAGTCTGCTGTGTGGTTGACGTGAGAAGACACTTCTGTCGGTGGTGAAAGTCCTGCAGACAGAGACGTGGTTAGCAGACTATAACCACACAGTATCAAAGGTGACTTTGCTAAGTGTGAAAGCAACAGTGACTTCTACGAACATCAGGAAAGCTTGGCAAGCCTTCTTCGAAGCTTTCTGATGGCAGCCAGAACCACGTCAAAATCACACCAGTTCCTCTGAGGCCAAAGTCGTGTTCTTTCTCCTGTGCCCAAGGCCTCTCCAGGTACCAGGAAACCAGAGCCTGCTAAAAGAATCTTGGTATGTTCCAGGGTCACGTTGATGAGCAAGGAGATGGCTTATAGGTTATGAGCACTGGTTGTTCTTCCAGAGGACTGGGGTTCAATTTTCAGTTCACAATTGTCTGTAACTTCAGTTCCAGGGGATCTGACATACAACATGCATGTAAAATAATAATTTAATAATAATAATAGTAAATTTTATTTAAAAGAGAAGATGCTCTTGATCTTTTACTGAAAGGACTGAGTCTGGGTGTGTGCACTGACTTTTTTTGGAACACATGCACATGCTCATCAGAATTCTCCGTAGTCAGTGCTGACAACAGCCAACAAGGCAGGTGTTCCTGGCAAGGACTCTGCTTCCAGGATCTCCCAATCAAGTAAGAAACACAGATGGGAACACATGTTTTGCTAGGCTGAGGCGGGGGAGGAGGGAGGCAAAGAGCTTACTCTGGAGGGAGGGGCCGGTTAGCATGTCAAACGCGGACGAGGAGAAGGATGGAGGAGGCTGGACCAGTGTGTGGGCATGGCTCCTGCAGACAGCAGTGACTGTAGAGAACGGTGATAAAGTGGCAGCCAGGGAAGCCAGCCTAGCGATGATTAACCACTGAGTGGGCGTGCGGAAGCAGAGAAAGGTGTGGCAGTCAAGGGCAGAGGTGAAGCCAGGGAAATGGTGGAGGAAGAAGCTGGGGGGATCTGGGCATCCTTGCAGGCAGGAGGAAGATAGTGGTGAAGGTGGGAATAAAGATTTGGAGCTGTCGCTGAGATGCTAATTTAGAAGTCCCCACAATGTCCCACATGTTTAGGCCTTGGCTCTGAGGGTGGTGCTGTCCTTTGGGGGACAGGCCAGGGGAGGTCTTTAGGACATTGGGGTTTGCACTCAATAGGAACTGTAATCCTCCCCTCCTTCTTTCTCTTCCCCTTCTCTCAATTTTGGTTTTCCTTTACTTTTTTTTTTTAAGGTAGTTTAATTGTTTTTTAAAGGTTACTCCAGTCTGGGGCTTTGCCAAGAAAGTGGGAGGGGCCCTGCCTATCCCCGCCCCCGCCACTATTCATCTCTTTGCTTTAGGCTGGAGATGTGACCATTGGCTCCTGTGTGTACTCTTGGCATAAGAGTTGCTTTTGTCAGAATATTTTAACACAGCCTCAGAAATGAAGCTAACAGTTTATATTGATATTTTATCTGTGATGTTAAAGACAACAGCAAGAACAACCTTGTTCCTGCAGTTTCTCAGAGCGAGTTGGAGCTCAGCTCAAACCTTCAAAAAAAGGGAGTGGATGGGCAAGGTCATTATCTAAGCATTTACTTATCGTACATGCACAGGGGTCTGAGTTCTAGTCCCAGTACCACAGAAAATAGATAAACAAAATGTGGTCTACCCTGCTATAGACTAGGACTAGCCATGGAAGGCATAAAGTACTGATGCTGAGCAGGAACGAACCGGAAAGCCTGGAGATGCTAGCCACACAAGAGTGGTCCCCTTGTCCTCATGTCCTTCCCATTGCTATGACAAAATACCCCGCAAAAAAGTGCCCAGAAGGGAGAGAGCTGGCTTGGCTCACGATTCTGCATGGCAGTCTGTCGCTGTGGTGGGGCCAAGGCAGGAACCTCAGCAGCTCTTCACACCCACCATCAGGAGTAGGAAGAATGGCTGCAGGAGGGCTTATAACCAAGTTTCATTCTCCTCTTTTATACGGTCCAGGACCCAAACCCAAGAATGGTGTCACCCACCTTTAGATTGGGTCTTCCCATATCAATTATTTAGAATAAAAATTTATTTTATTCTATGAATGTGAGTGGTTTATCTGTATGTATACATCATGCGTCAAGTGCCATGATCGGGAGAGGGTGTGAGGTTCCAGAGCATTCCAGATGGTTGTGAGCCACCATGTGGGTGATGGGAACCGCACCTGAGGCTCTGCCAGCACAGCCAGTGCTCTTGGCTGAGCCAGCTTTCCAACCCCTTCCCCCACTAATTGGTGTAATCGGGGCAATCCCCACAAGACATGCATACAGGCTAAGCTTGTCTGGACAGTCTCTCATTAGCACTGACTCCCCAGCTGACTCTGTCCAGGGGAACTCACTAGCAAACCCACTTCTATGAAATGCCCAGAAAAGGTCAGTTCACAGAGGCAGAACTCAGACTGGTGTTTCCCAGAGGCTGGAGGGAGACTGGGGGGAGGGCGGGACCAACTTCATGGGCGTGAGAGTTCTATTTGAGATGATGACTGTGTGCAGGTTAGGATTCTCAGCCTTTCCATCAAGAGATGGCCCTTGTTGGACTATCAGCACCATGTCCTTAGCCCCCAGGATAGACAGCTCAGCCTGGGAACACTGCCTTCTGAGCACCAGGGATGCTGCTAGCCTGAGGGATGACAAGACCACTTTCTCTAAGTCTGCTGGTACCAAAGATTTCTCCGTTAGTTCACAGCATCTCGGATCCTCTCTGGGTCTCTGGGAGAAGAAAACGAGACTACAGACAGGATCCTAGGCTTAGGCAGATAGCTGTCTGAAGGGCTGCAAAGAGCAGGCAGGAGAGATGGCTCAGTCGTTAAGAGGCTCTTCTAGACGACCTGGGTTCAGTTCTCAGCACCCACAAAGCAGTTCACAGTCATCTGTAACCCTAGTCCAGAGGATCTGATGCCAGGAAGGTGCAGGGTGCACAGTCTAATCATTTCTGGAAAATCCCTCATGGACACGCCTGCAGCTGTGTTTTTGCAAATCTGCTAGGTGTTTCTCATTCCACATTGGTGAGGTGAACAATCACACAGCAATAATTAAAACAAGGCAGGGTTGTTCCTCAGTTGGGAGAGTGCTTGCCTAACATGAGGGGATGTCCTAGGTCCCATTCCAACACAGAGGAATGTCCTAGGTCCTGCCCCCAACACTGAGGGATGTCCTAGGTCCCATTCCCAACACTGAGGGATGTCCTAGGTCCTGCCTCCAACACCATATCGACTAGGCTTGCTGCTGCAGGTCTATGTTCCTAGCACTTGGGAAGTGCAGGCAGGACAACCACAAGTTCAAGGTCATATTTGTCTACACGAGCCCCTGGGTCAACCCCGTTCTCCTTTTAAATGACAAACAATGCCAGGCACTTCCTGTTCCTGAATGCTGCATCTTTCGTGCCAAGGACTTATTACTTTCTGGCTTTGAATCTGTGGGTGGGGGCGCCACCACCGGTCACTGAATACTTGTCTGGTGGATTAGTCACAGCACAATAAATATAAGAGTGGCTTTCCCATAGGCTTTCCCCACCTAGGGCCACGTGGCACTCTGTAGAGCATCGCTCTATCTCAATTTTTTCTTTCCCCTGGACTGGAACGCTTTATATAGTCCAGGTTGGCCTTGAACTCATGACCCACTGGCCTCACCTCCAAGAGTTCCACTACCACACCTGGCCTTGCACCGCTATCACCAACCAATGCTAAGGTGCTGTACTTTGCATGGTGACTGTCGGCCCTGCTTCGTCAGAGACCAAGGAGTTTCCCCTAATGAGGGAATTTTGGTGAGAAACTGGGAAAGTCCCGGGTCAAACATGATGATCTGGTTATGTGGGGGGTGCCTTATTTTATAGGTTACAGGGAACACAGGGCACGGTGGCAGGGAAGGCGTGGTGGCGGCAAAGTGTGAAGTGGCTGGTCATATTTCTGTCGCTGGGAGGCAGAGGCAGACAACGCTGGGGGTCGGCAGGCGTTCCCCCTTTGCCTCTTTCCTTCTTTCCAGTCTGCCAGCCCGTGGGGGTAGTGCTCTCTGCACTCAGTGGGTCTCCTTTCTCAGTGACAGCTCTCTGAGAGAGGGTGTCTTCCAGGGAACTCTAACGCTAATGACGTCGACAGTGAGGTTAATCGCTACCTTGTGAGGGTGAGAGAGAGTCTGAGCTGTGGTCCTGGAGTGTGACCCACTTGTGAGAGGAGCAGTCTGGGATAGACTGCAAGAGACATGGCTGCCAGCATTTTACGGGTTGTATTAGAGATAGTGGCTGTCCATGAATCAAACGTGGGCAGCTAAGTACTAGGTGTATTAGCCCCAAAGTGAACAGCCCAAGCATCTGTCCACTTAGGAATGGATAAATAAAATGTGGTATATTGTGGAAATTATTTGGGAATTTTTTAAAAAGTTGTCTTGGGTCAGTAAGATGGTTCAGATGGCAGAGGGGCTTGGCACCGAGCCTGGTGGCTGGAACTTGATCCCTGGGACCCCCGTGGTGGAAAGAGAAAGCCGAGTCCTCTGACTTCCACGAAGGCACCATGGCGCTCACAAGACTGCACACACACATCCATACACTAATAAATAAATGTAAGAAATAAAATCTTAAGCAGCATTGATGAGGGGTTCTGTGGCACCCCATGGCCATGAGCCTCAAGAAGGCCACAAGGCCACCAAGAATGTGGGAGCCATGGTACAGCCACTGAGGCTGGAGCACTCTCTGTCCAAGAGGCCATGCTCGGAGAATAGTGTTCTGTTTCCTGATTGCTGTGACCAATTGCCCGCCGTGATCCGGACACAGTGGCACATTCCTGTAATCCCAGCATGTGGAGAGCAGAAGCCAGAACGGCAGCTCAAGGGCTGTCTGGGCTACTTGAGACCCAAAAATTTATAGCTAAAACCAAAAAGGAGAAAATTTGGCTGAGGGCTTGCAGAACAGGTCATAACACAGAAGCCAGGGAAACAAAGGGACAGACAAGGAGGAATTAGGGACAAGACACCCTCAAGGGCATACCCCCAGGAACCTACTTCCTCTAGTCAGGTCCCACCTCTAAAGCTTCCAGAATCTTCCAAATTAGCACTACTAGCTGGGGACCAAGCCCTCATCAAATGAGCCTTTCAGAGGGGCCTTCCACATGAAAGTATGACAGCCCTTATGAGCCGGTGGCCATGCCACAGCTGCCCAGGGACTTCAAGGACGAAGAAGAGTTAAGGGACGAAGATTTAAGTAGTTGAGAGACATCCCCTTCACCAAGAGAAAAGCAGTTGCCAAGGAAGACCGAATCCCCATCCCTAGTGTGTGTAATAAAACTTCCAGACCAAAAATAAATAAATAGATAGATAGATGATAGACAGTAGATGATAGACAGTTAGATAGATAGATGATAGATAGATAAATAGATAGATGATAGATAGATGATACATACATACATACATACATAGATGATTGATAGATGATAGATAGATAGAGTCCTGTTCAATGCTGCAATGTGGGCGGAACTGGAAAGTGAGAGGCTCAGCAAATAACCTAGGCAAAAAAGGCCACAGAGTGCATGATTCTCTTCATCTGAAACGTATAGAGGAAGGTTAGCGGCACCAAACATGCTCATAGGCCGTCTGCTCATTTGGGAGAACACATGAGCCACCAGTGAGCCCTGAGATTGAGGTATTCAACCCCTGGTCCCTCCCTCTGTGATCTTGTTTATGCTTTAATAGGCTCCTGATATTTAATTCTCTTTATTCAAAATTTGTAATCTTTAATTATGTAATTGTGAATATATATACATTGTGAACAGAATTTTGTATTTTTTTAAATAAAAGTGTGTATATGTTTTGCACACGTGTACATATGTACCATATATGCGTAGTGCCCACACAGTCCAAAAGAGGGCACTGGATCCCCTGGAACTGGAGCTACTGATGGCTGTGAGCCACTATGTGGGTGCTGGGAACCGAACCTGGGTCCTCTGCAAGCGCAGAGAGTGCTCTCAACCACCGGGGCATCTCTCCAGCCTCATGTATTCTCTCTTCTCTCTCTCTTTTTCTCCTTCCTTCCTTCCTTCCTTCCTTCCTTCCTTCCTTCCTTCTTTCCCTCCCTCCTTCCTTTTTATTACACATATGCAGAGTGTCATTCTTGCTTGCTTGCTACTGGAGATTAAACTCTGCCAACTTCTGTCTCCTTTTAAATTTTTTTTTTTTTTTTGGTTTTTCGAGACAGGGTTTCTCTGTAGCTTTGGTGCCCGTCCCGGAACTAGCTCTTGTAGACCAGGCTGGCCTCGAACTCACAGAGATCCGTCTGCCTCTGCCTCCTGAGTGCTGGGATTAAAGGCGTGCGCCACCACCGCTCGGCTCCTTTTAAAATTTTTAAAGGGATGAGTTTATCTTTTTAATCTTTGACAGTTTCATGCAACGTGTTTGGTCATTTCCTGTGTCCTCTCTGATGCCCCATCCACTTCTGCTGAGCCTTTTCCTTTCCTGAAAAGTCCCCCCCTTTCATGTCCTGTTTCATTTTGTTTGTGGGAGCCGTTGAGTTTAATCTGAGCTCTTTGTGTGCACACAACAGGGGCAAACTGGGGCACGGACAGCAAGTGGCTACAGCACTGAAGAAAATGACCCCCAGCAACTACTAACTACCTTTAGCTCCTCGGGGGGGGGAGGGCGGGGCTCAAAAGCCCCCTCCATCCATGACAGAACGCTGATGAGCTGGAGTTAGTTACAGATGGTTGTGAACCACCACGCGGGTTCTGAGTATTGAACCAGGTCTCCTGGAAGAACAGCTAGTGCTTCTAATTTCTTAACTATCTCTCCAGCCCCCTCTTCTCCTTCTTTATGAGTTTTTTTTGAGAGTTCATACAATGTGTTTTGGTCACATCCATTCTCTTCCCCAACTCCTGCCACCCTTCTCTACACACTCCTAAAAAAGACACAATGAGAAACCAAAACAAGTCCAACTTGTTCTGCTCAGATACTTATGAATGTATGGCCTCCCTCTGGAGCCTGGCCAACACCACCACTCAATAAATCAGACTCTTCTCTCCCAGTGGTCAGCAGTTGCCAGTATCTCTCCACCTAGGAGTGGGGGCATCTGCTATGTTGGGATTCTGTATGGCTTGAGGTTCTAAAGTTCTTGTGCCCACTGTATGTGCAGTCTGCATACTGTCTACCTGTGCAGAGGTCATATGTGCAGTTCCCTGCTGTGTCCAGGGGACACCACTCCCTTGTAGCCATCCTACATCTGCTGCCTCTGGCGCTTACAGTGTTTGCACCCCTTCTCATGCAACAATCCCCGAGTCTTTGGAGGGGAAGGTATACAATACAGATGTTCTGTTTGGAGGGAAGGTATACAGTACAGATGTTCTGTTTGGAGGGAAGGTATACAGTACAGATGTTCTGTTTGGAGGGGAAGGTATACAATACAGATGTTCTGTTTGGGGCTAAGCGTTTTGTAGTCTCTGAGTCCCTTCACTTGGTCGGTTGTAGGTCTCGCTCAGTGCTGGTCACCATCAACTGCAAACAGACGCTTCTCTGGCGAGGGCTGAGGGCTGAGTCAACCTGTGTGTAGTGCTAAGCCATCAGGAGTTGGTTTAATACTTTTTAAAAAGTGTGTGTGTGTGTTCACGGGTATGTGTGTGCACACGAGTGAGCTAGTGTGCAGAAGAGGCCAAAGTTAAGGAAGCCGAAGTTAAGGAAGTTATGAGTTACGGGATGTGTGTGCTGGGAACCAACCTCAGGTCACTGCAAGAGCAATACGTGCTTTTAACAGCT
Organism: Microtus ochrogaster; assembly: GCF_000317375.1. Lineage (NCBI taxonomy): Eukaryota > Metazoa > Chordata > Mammalia > Rodentia > Cricetidae > Microtus > Microtus ochrogaster. The sequence continues at coordinate 72,727,963 of NC_022010.1, forward strand.
GACCCATCTCTCCAGATCCCATGAAAATATTCTTAAATCATTGCATTTTTTTCTCTCAGTGACAAAAGCTTAAATGAAACCAGTTGGACAATCTGAATGAATCTATAGCTGCCCATCTTTTGTCAAGCATCCTGCAATGGTTAATGTGTATGTGCGTGGCGCTGCCCAGATATCTGCTTAAACACTATTCTAGATCTTTCTGGGCTGGCTTGCGTCAGTGTAGCAGCCATGCAAGTGGTGATGGTGGTTAGATCTGAGACTGAGATGACCCTGGCAGGATTTCCTGACAGAATGTAGGGCACAGAGGAACTGGGAAGTCATGACTCGCACATGCCTTTAAGCAGAAGTCAGGAACTAACCTAATTTTGATGGGAAATTATTGAGCAACGAGACAGTTTGACTTGGCTTCAAACCAGCACACTAATCCCTCCTTTGTCTGTCTTATTTGAGACAAGGTCTATGATAGACCAGGCTGGCCTTTACCACACTTATCCTGCCTTAGATCTAGAGCACAGAGGTAATAGCATTAGATGTACTGTTATGTCTGGCTGCTGCTCTTTCTTTAGTAATGGAAGGATTTTTTTTTTTAATTTTGGAAGCTTTTTTCTTTCTTTCTTAAAGGAAAGGAAAATATGTCTGTTGAAAAATCACAGGAAAAAAAAAGTCTGGAGTCTGTACTTGCAGAATCGTCTAGATAACACTGCAACTTAGATCTGTGTAGTTTACGGCCGCTGATCTTCACAATGCATGAGAACATCTTTTCCATGGTTATTACTATCCCATAGCTATTCTTCCTGAGCACCTGTGGGGTTTTAGGCATAGAGAGGAGAAGCTGTTTAGCCCAGCGTGCACAGGAAAGAGCTGTCAGGGCTTGAATTTGAACTAGGTTGTTCTTAGGATCCTTATTCCTTCAAGACACTTGGACCTAATTGCAGAACTGTTACATTGGGAACTGCCGTCTCAAAAACACATGCATGACAATAACTTTGAGCTATCTGTTTATCCACTCCAGAGTGGTTAAAGGCAGTGTGAATATCTTTTGGGTCATCCAGTGCTTGTTTCTTAAATTCTATGCATGGAAAAAAAAAACAACCCCAAAAAACCTTCCCTGCATTGATGAGGAAGTGTAACTAGACACAGCACGCTTAGTCAAGGGGGGAAATTTCAACATACAAAAAAGCCCATACATTTGAGGAAGTGGCTCCACAGGCCAGCAGACCAGTAAAGAATCAGACATCTGTACGCATGTTTATAACAAAATTATGTAAAATGGAAGGAATAACACTAGCGAGATACTGGTATTATAGTTGGTTCAGGACAGCTTTCCTTGGGTGGTTAATGGAACGTTGTGGGCAGGTATTCAGTGTAGGTCTGTGAGATCGAAGGAGGCCTGTGTTCCGAGATGACCCATGGCTTTGGTAAGTTTGTTTATTCCTGATGATGACTGGCCTAGAGATGACGGCCAGGCTAAGGCTGCAGCTCGGTGGTAGAGAGCCTCTGTGTTCAGTCTTCAGTACCACAAAACAGAACAAAACAAAGAAAAAGGAGCCCAGTGTACAGGAAGCAGACACCGCCCAACGCCTATAGCCGGGGCAGATGTAGAGGAAGATTCAGGATACAACCAGTTGAATTTTAGAGAAAAGCAACTTAAGACAAAGGCTTCATTCTATCCATTCTGGTTTTGAAAAAGGTAAACCCAAATCCACAGTTTTCCACGCATTGTGATTTCAACAAAAGCAAACATGTTCTTCTTGACTGGGTATATATATCGTGAATTCATTATGATGAGTTCTTCCTGTTTCAAGACCACAGTTTTTGCTTCGGGACCTAACACACTCCCCACCCTGACCTTGCTGCCACCCTGCCAACCTGCTGTGGGATATGTTTGCCACTTTGGCCTACTGGTTCCATCTGGTGTGGACACAGAGCCCCTCAAGGTCTCCCAAAGAGCCACTAAAGACAAAGTTGCAGGTGTGCGGACTTCCCTGCAGGGCCCAGGATAAAGGGAGAAGAAGGTCCAATACACATGACCAGTTTTTAAACAGTGGCCTCCAGGACACTCTCAAATCCTACAGGATGTGAAAGCCTGTCTTCTCCTCACTCCAGGCATCCCTATGGGCTGCCTGACTCCCGGCATTTCAGTATCTTAGGCGAATCTCACTTTGGTGGCAGTGACTACATTGAGATTAGGAGGGAGGAGACAAGTCTTCCAGAACCCAAATTCTGGATCTCCTGTGAGTCTTCTTTCCTGGTTCCCATGGAGAACTTAGGGCTGTTCTTGTTCATTTCAGGTGAAGTCATGCTTCCTCCCCAGGGTGGGGCTCACCCACATACCTGCTTGATGCCAGCTGGACCTCTCCCAAGCTCTGCCAGACAAGTCTCTAGTCGTTGACGTAAAGAGCAGAGCTGCTGGCTTCTATCTGCAGAGACCTCCTGTCTCGAGGCCTGATGGAGGAAGGTCATTGGTTAATTATAATAAAGAAACTGCTTGGCCCTCATAGGTTAAAACATAGGTGGGAGGAGTAAACAGAACAGAATGCTGGGAGGAAGAGGAAGTGAGCTCAGAGCCATGCTCTCCTCTCCTGGGCAGACACGATCGATGAAGCTCTGACCCAGGATGCACGTAGGCTAGAATCTTCCCGGTAAGCTCACCTAGGGGTGCTAAACACATTATTAGAAATGGGTTAAGAGGCTAGATATAATGGGCCAAGCAGTGTTTAAAGGAATACAGTGGCTGTGTAATTATTTCGGAGCATAAGCTAGCAGGCGGCCGGGGTGCTGGGGACGCAGCCCCGCCGCTCCTATTACAACAGGGGCCAATAGTGCTATATACTGTAACCTCACCACAGGCTGAGATCCATTGTGTTCCCAGGCCTGGGATTATTAAGGGCCTATCTATGTGGAATGGAAATCCCGGGGACCGCCTTAGACTTGTCCACTGTGCTCAGCTTGAGGAATGATCACTCATGGCCAGTCATGTCTTGTTTGGCCACAGGACAGACTTCCTTGTAAGCCCCCATTGTTGAGGTTGACTTTCAGGAAGTATAGTAGTTGTGCTCTCTGGGGTGAACTCTGCAAGGAAGTGGGGAGAGGGGGGAAAGCAAGGCTGGGGAGACAAGGCTCCAGGATGACCCTCAGGAGTGTCCCCATAGAGGCAAAGTCAGGACTTCTCAGTGAGGTACTTCTGAGGATGCAGAGAGCATCCTGCTTCTTGGCAACCCCCAGGCAGGTAGGGATCAAGACCTTTGCTTCTAAACCCTGCATAACAGCCCAGCTGTAGCAATGCCCTGCTTTGTGGCCCCTTACTTCTGAGTCCTGTCTGACAGCCGTAGCAGAATGCTATATTGTAGCACCTTGCTTCTGAACCTTGCATGCAGCCATAGCAGAACGCTACATTGTGACACCTTACTAAATTCATATCCAAGCAAGTTAACTTGAGCACAAGTTTTGGTCACCCATAACTAACTTACCATTTTCTGACCAGCAGGGCATTGGCTGGTCAGGATACCTGCATAAGGGCCCACAGCTGAGTAAGGCCCTGGGCCCAAGTTCTCCACACAGCCGCCTACAGAGCAGCTGATGTGCAGAGGGACAGTCTCCAGGGAGGGAACTTGTGACCCAGTTTCAGTTGGATTTTTTGTCCTGTGACCAGGGCCTGCGGTGGCTTCAGGACCATGGTTCTACCATCAAGTTCTGGTGGGCAACCAACAGCAGCAGCCAATTGCCTGTATTGTTTTGGGGTCTCAGAAACCTCCTTGACCACTGACTCTGGGAGGCTGCTCCCCTGGCACTGAGATTTTCATTTAATAATCTGTGGCTTCTGAGATCAGCAGTGCCTATTCACAGAGTACTCTGCTCAAACTAATTGGTTTTCACTTTAATTTTTTTTTTAATTAGCTTGGCAAGAAGCATGTTTCCTTCTGGATTTTCACACATCCTAAGTTTGGTTGAACCACCTCCCCCAGCCTCTCTTCTCACTATGTCCCAGATAAGTTTATTTTAAAATGTTAGTATCACAACCCACTGGAAAGGACAGCCTTTGTAACTACCTGAACTTTTCAGGAGATATTTTAGATGTTAATTAAAACGGAAGAGATATAAACACAAAATTCTTTTGTAGGGACAGTAAGCACCATGTTTAGAATGTAACTCTTCCCATCCCCTTTTTGAGAAAGGGTGTAGCCCAGGCTACTCAAACTCACGTAGTCAAAGACCTTGAATTGAACCTCCTGCCTCCACTTTCTAAGTTCTGGAATTGCAGGCACTTATCATCAAGCCTGGTTTATGTGGTGGTTGGAATAGAACCCAGAGCTTTGGGCCTATAGGCAAGCTCTCTACTGAGCTATAGCCCTCCTCTTTTTAAATGTTAAATTAATCAAGTAATTAATTTGTTATTTTGGTTTTTTGAGAGAGGATATTTGTAGTAGGATGCCACTTGTTTGTTCCCGGCTGCTCAGCCCTTAAATAACCACACAGAAACTCTATTAATTAAATCACTGCTTGGCTTATTAGCTCTAGCTTCTTATTGGCTAGCTCTTACATCTGAATTTAACCCATTTCTATTAATCTGTGTATCACCACATGACTGGCTTACTGGCAAAGTTCTGGTGTCTGTCTCCGGTGGGCTACATGGCTTCTCTTGACTCTGCCTTCTTTCTTCCAGCATTCAGTTTAGTTTTCCCTGTGTAGCTCTGTTCTACCCTGCTATAGGCCCAAAGTAGTTTCTTTATTCATTAACCAATAAAAGCAACACATATTCAGAAGGACGTACCACACCATTTCCCCTTTTCTGTCTAAATAAAAAGGAAGACTTTAACATAGTAAAATTGCATACAACAGGCATTAAGCAAGAATTACAGTTACAACATTTATATCTACTTTATATTTTATTTTTATTTGTTTTTGGATTTTTTGAGACAGGGTTTCTCCATAGCTTTTTGGTTCCTGTCCTGGAACTAGCTCTTGTAGACCAGGCTGGCCTCGAACTCACAGAGATCTGCCTGCCTCTGCCTCCCGAGTGCTGGGATTAAAGGCATGTGCCACCACCGCCCGGCTACTTTATCTTTTATTATAACTAAGGAAAACTATAACTATCTATCCTTCAACTCCATCAAAGATTCCAGAAGGATATAATATTACCTAAGTTAACAGGAAGTGCCTTGTAAGCACCTTCTAAAACTCTAGAATTGACAAGACATTTTGCTGCCTGGACAGTGACCCAAAGTTCTTCTGTGTCATTGGGGCATCCATCTTCAGTCTACAGGCCCATAGAATCCAGCAGACTTTTCCAAGAAGCAGGAAATTTCAAAGACAGTTCCACCTATATTGGCAGTTTGTCAGTCACTTTCTTCTGTAGCCTGCAGAATGTCTGGCAGTCTCTTTCAAGAAGCAGGAAGCCTGAAGGATCATCTCATTTTTAGGCAAGTTCAGCAGTCGTTTCTCTGTGGGTCCTGCATGTCCAGTTCATACAACATAGCATCAAACAGTCCAAGAAAGAGCAGTTTCTTTGAGGAGCCTCTTTGATGCCCATCATCCTCTTGAAGTAGATTGGTGCTGCCAGGATCAGATGTGTCTCATTGTCATAAAAAATCCTAAATTATTAAAACATTTTAAATGCCATATTCTGAAAGTCTCTGAAAGATTTGAAGAATACCTATTTAACTGAAATATATTTCTATACACTTAGAAAACCTAATTAATATGATGACAAGCTTGACTATTATAGATGACTATTAACCCGTATTTCTTACTTATATATTACAATTTTAAATGAACTACACAACAATACCTTAATCAAGAGAAGAAATATACAAATAACAAAATTGATCTTAAATTTGTATCAATAAACCAAGAGCCATACCAATGTAAATCTCTATAGTATATCCCCCTTTAAATGTAAACAAACATTTATAAACAGTATTTGGGAATTTGGGCATAGTTCTCTGCTTCCTGCTTTTTGTTGGGTGAAGTAATTTTTGGGGGTGTTCATGGCAGCCTTTTGGCGGGGTGTTGGTCCATCAAACCACATTAGTCTGGAAGGATTCTACAGGTTCTCATCCTCTGAGGAAACAAAAGCAGAACCTCTTTTCCAAAACAACAAATCCTTAGACCCAAATTCTGAAGTCAAGATACCTTTATGTTGGCTTAACTTAGCAGTCCATACAATGAAATGTCTCTTGTTATGTAGCTCTTTAACAATCAAAAAATTCAAAGAAACACAATAATATACATAATCCAGACTCTCTGCATATATTCCATCTTTACATGGCTTATTTTTCTTACTCTATGACTTTTCCTACAAGTTTAATCTTTATTTTGTTATTTTTACTCCTTTAATCTATGACCGTACTATGTTTATATTACATTTACTGTCTCTCTACTCTGTCTTTCTCTCTCCCAAGTCTATGCACACTTTTTGTACACACTGTGTCTCATTGTCTCGTTTAGAGTTTTTTTTTTAAACATTTGACTCTATCCTATTGTGTAGCTGTAATTCTTTTCTGTCCTGGAGAGCTTTTTTTTT
>NC_022010.1:72734790-72736168 GCF_000317375.1 Microtus ochrogaster
CTCTTCTCCCCACCTTTCAAAATGGCAGAGGTACCATTACCGCCAGCTCTGGGTCCACCAGGCAGGAGCCACATTCACCACTTTAACTCTGAGAAGGAGCGTGCAGCACATAAATTCTTTTTATCTGAGCAATATCTAGGTCTGTCATGCAGAGCACTGCGTGGCCTGGAGATATCTTTGTGTATGGTGGTGGAAATCCACCATGCTCTCTTGCCTGTGCACTCCTAGCAGACCTGATCCCATTGCCTGCCCAGGCAGGGGGCCTTGAGCCACGGGCATGGTCTCAGCCACTTTCCTCCTAAACCCAAGTGGGCATACAAGTACCCAGGCCCACAAACCCCATTTAAGTGCTCTGTAGCAGAACCTCCCCAAAGGGTCAGAGCCTTTTGTGCTGCCATTTTGAAAGCACACATTTTTTGTTATTGTTTTGTTTTGTTGTTGTTGTTGCTACCGCTGAATCAGGAAGACCTCTCTTAAAGGAGCCACCAGTAAACAGAGCAAGAAGCTGTTGTTTCTAGAATTCCTTTTCAAGCTTTCTCAGATTTTATGTGGATTTAACTGGGTGCAAATTTGTTGGGGGGAGCCGGCTTTTTTGTTCTCAGCTGCTTAGCTCTGAAATAACCACACAGAAACTATATTAATTAAATCACTGCTTGGCCTATTATCTCTGGCTTCTTATTGGCTAGCTCTTACTCTTAATTTAGCCCATTTCTATTAATCTGTGTATTGCCATGCGGCTGTGGCTTACCAGCAAGGTTCTGTCTAGCGGCTGTCTCTGGCAGGGCTACATAGCTTCTCTTGACTCTGCCTTCTTTCTCCCAGCATTCAGTTTAGTTTTCCCTGCCTAGCTCTGTTCTGCCCTGCTATAGGCCCAAATCAGTTTCTTTATTCATTAACCAATAAAAGCAACACATACACAGAAGGGCTTCCCACACCAGGTATTGATATAGCTACCACTGACCTCGCAATCCTGGTCCTCCTGCCTCTGCCTCCCAAGTGCTGGGATCAGGAGCTTTGCCACCATGCCCAGCATCAACACCCAGAGCGTTTAAAGTCATCATGCATCTGATGTCCTCATCCTCCTTCTCAGTGTAAATACTGCATCCATTTTCTTCTCTGGCCAAGAGCAACAGGGAAATATTTCTCCATCAGTAAAGGTCTGAGGGACCATTCCATGCTCACTTTCAAAAACGATGCATGAGGGGCTGGAGAGATGGCTCAGTGGTTAAAACTACTGACTGTTCTTCCAGAGGACCTGGGTTCAATTCCTAGCACCCACATGGCAGCTAACAACTATCCATAACTCCAAGGTCTGACACCCTCACACAAAGATACATGCAGGCAAAATACCAATGAATGTAAAGTAAATAAATTATTT
>NC_022010.1:72742003-72743210 GCF_000317375.1 Microtus ochrogaster
TGTTATTATTGTATACAGTTGTATTTGGTTTAGTTCTGTCTTATTTAGACAAAAAGGGGAGATGTAGGGATAAGTCCCGCCCCTTAGGGGGCGTGTTCGCCTCGGGCTAATGTTTACCTATAAATCTGGCAAGCGTGCTCCCAGAGGTCGCTTCTGCTTTCCTGGTCTCCGCAGGAAGGGTGGTTCTGTAAGTCTATTTCCCCATTAAAGCTGTATATATTTTTACAATCTATCTGCATTCATTTACGCTGTTACAGTGTGGGGTAGTCTTATTGTGTGAAGTCCAAATTCTCACCATTTCCCTAAAAAATGGTGAATGTAAGCCATACTATCGCCTACTTAATTTCCTTTTCGATCGTTCATACGTGTAGGTTGCCATTTACATTCTTTGACTACCTTAGGGTACTTTATACCAGATGGCTCCTCAGAGGAGACTACCAGATAGGCAGCTAAGACTCTGGCACGCACTGACGGGGCTAAATCCTCTTCTTGTACCTTCTCCCCTGCTCACCAGTCCTGATCATTTCCTCACTCATGTCAAATCTTTTTACCCCTGCCTTTTGTGAAATTTAAATCTCATGTCCAGCATACAGTTATAGTGATTCATTCATTCATTCATTCATTCATTCAGTTTTTGGTCCTTACTCTGCACATATGATTCCTGGGTATGAAATTTTTCCAGTCAAGATAACATCTCATCCTTGGACATTATTTGGATGGTGTATATATTGCCTTCCTGGAGAGATGCCATATCTGTTAACCCATCATAACTTTTCAATAGATTCCGATTGTTAAATTCAACAATTAAAATTTTATCATATAATTTCTCAGCACCCTTTGACCTGGAGAGAATTTTGTCTGTTAAATTAATGTTATCCTTTTCAATGGTATTAATTTTTTTCAGCTAACAGTTCATTATTAGTCTATAAAGACTATATTATTTCTACAAGTGCCTCATTCTTGTCTCTGCTATCAAAATATTTCTTTAGGATATAATTTGAAGAATAAATTAATTCCCCAAATCAAATAAATGGATGTATAAGGAAAATCACATAAGCCTTGCAGAAAGACCATCCATATTGTAAGCAAAATGGTTATTAAATTCTTGGATGTGTATTCAGAGCTCAGGGTAAGGCTAGCCCACCCATATCCAGGCTAAATGCCATGTATTCAGAGCTCAGGGTAAGGCTAGCCCACCCATATCCAG
>NC_022010.1:72743310-72751197 GCF_000317375.1 Microtus ochrogaster
AGCTCAGGGTAAGGCTAGCCCACCCATATCCAGGCTAAATCCATGTATTCAGAGCTCAGGGTAAGGCTAGCCCACCCATATCCAGGCTAAATGCCCGGTATTCAGAGCTCAGGGTAAGGCTAGCCCATCCATATTGAGGCTAAATGCCGTGTATCCAGAGCTCAGGGTAAGGCTAGCCCACCCATACGCAGGCCAAATGCCATGTATTCAGAGTTCAAGGTAAGGCTCGCTGCTACAAGCCGCAACATTAAACAGAAATTGCTCAGCCATCTTTTCATGACTGACGACGCAGCCGAGCCAAGGGATCTGGTAAAGGCTAAACCAAAAGGTAAGGCTTTTGGCATTACTGCTTTGTCAATAAAGTGATCTCCCTTTGCTGTAGAATTTTCGCTGTAGCTGACTTCCCTTCTGCTACGTATTTCGGAATTAATTCCCACAGTTCAGATCTGTTGCCCACTGCCAGGCCTTGTTCCTCTCTTCTAGGTGAACACAGAGATTTGCCTTTCTGCAACAATCTTTATCAGCAGCATTTGGTCAGTGTTTAGGGTCCAGGCATAGAACATTACCCGCCCAAGCGGCTGCTCTGGTTTTACCTCACTCAAAAGATTCCTAACTCCTTGCGTTCTCGTGCTTTCCAGTTTACTGAGAGTTTTAGTTCAGGACTCTCAAGGACAGCAGAAGGGATATTAACTGCGACCCAGAGAAAGACTCACAACACCCACGATCAGAACGGCTGATAACAGCATAGCCTGGAACTGAAAACTGAGAGGCCTGGGTCCTTTCTTAGAGCAGCAAGTCTAACTGCATTCCTAGATCCACAGAAACTGCAGTGTCCAGTGTCTGTGCTATCTGAGCAGGAGCCATGGCTTCTCCCTGACTTGTTTACGTAGGTTGCCTAGTTACCTGGTAGTCTCTATGCATACTGGGAGAAAAGAAGCAGCATGCTGATTTAAAATGCAATTTGTGTCCTATTCATAATTTTGCTGAGAATAAATCTTTTAACCTTTTATCTATTACCGAAAAATGTGGAATTCCCTGATGAGTTAATAATAGAATCCCCTGATGATTTAATTCCTTTCTTAGCGTCTCTCTCTCTCTCTCTCTCTCTCTCTCTCTCTCTCTCTCTCTCTCTCTCTGTGTGTGTGTGTGTGTGTGTGTGTGTGTGTGTGTGTGAACATCCTTATCTGGTTTTCTATGCAGCAGAAGATTTTTGGCCCTGGAACCTGCTAGGCTGGGAACTGAAGGACTTAAGGGTATATGTGACCGGGAACATTTGTAACGGGGACTAAGAACAATGCAGGACAAGAATAAGGGTAAGGCTAGCCCACCCATATCCAGGCTAAACTTACATGAAATTTAAATGAAATTCAATTGGGTGGGTGCCCTATTTTTATTTACTACATCTGGCAACTTTGCATGGTACCTACTGCCTTCAATCATGACAGTCATTTAAGAATCTTTTCCCTAAGCAAGCTTGGTGTGGCATGCCTTTAATCCTAGCACTCAGGGTTAGGAGGATCTCTGAGTGCCAGACCAGCATGGTCCACACAGTCAATTCTGGGCCAGCCAGGACTGCACAGTGACACCTCATATCCACCAAAGAAACAAACACACGACAGTGGTGGCTCACTCACTCCTTATCCCAGCACTCAGGAGGCAGAGGCAGGTGGATCTCTGAGTTTGAGGACAGTCTGCTCTACAGAGTGAGGTCCAAGACAACCAGGCCTACAAAGAAACCCTGCCTCAAAACAAACAAACAAACAAACAAACAAACAAGCAAATAAACAGGCCTACAAAGAAACCCTGCCTCAAAACAAAACAAGCAAATAAACAGGCCTACAAAGAAACCCTGTCCACAAACAAACAAACAAGAAAAAAAAACCATCACACACCAGAGGATAAACAACCCTTTTCTTATATAGCAGCCAGTTGGGCCCAAACAGATGACTTGTCTCCCTCTAGTGGCGAATGCCGTCAATGCATGGACTTTCCATGACCACGTATTTACACTCGCCGCCAAAAGTCAGCATTGAAGTCTCCCACAGTAGCTGTGAAAAGACGGGGAGAAGAAAAGGATCTTTATTTCCCGGCCCACCTTGGAAGAAGACGTCCTGTGCAATGCTATGAATGCTCTTTCCAGGAAGCACGCTACACAAAACTGCAACTGACTTCGACATGCGAACGTGGAGCAGTTCTTGGGAAGATCACACAGAGGATGCTGGACCTGCATACCAAAAACCAGCACTGTCTCTGTGTACGTCAGATCCTCGAATACGAACAAGCACGATGAGACTGGGAATGGCGTACAGTAACAACAACAACGTCTTCACTTTCTGTCAGGAGCACACAATTGCTCTCTCCCCTCTTCTTCCATGATGGAGCCAGAAAACTTAGTGTGTGTGTGTGTGTGTGTGTTCACGGTAAGTAACGTCTAACTGCTAGCAGCCACGGGGCAGTGTTTTCAGCTCCCCTCCTCTTCCCAATTTGCCCCTCCCCACCAAAGCCGGAGTATCAACCCTGCCAAAGTCCTTGCTCATTTCCATCATTATTTCCTTGCAGAATTTCCTTCGCAGACGCAGGCTGAGGGGGCGGGGCGGGGGCGGAGACTTGCAGGGCTCTTGCAGATGGAGAAGATACTGTTCTCCTGTTAATATAACCAGTCCATCACCCCCACACACATGTATTTATGCTACCCTCAGGACTGGTAATTGTGTGATCATCCTAAACCCGGGAAAAGCTGTAAGAAAAGCGGAAAGTGGTCTGGGAGCCGGCTCACTGGGCGAGGGCTTGGTCAGCATGAGCACTGGGCGCACACCGCGAACACCTAACAGAAAAGCCAGGCTTTGCTGTTTACCTCAACCCTAGCACTGGGGCAGACAGGCGGATCTCCAGAGCTCACTGATCAACCACCCCAGGCGGAATCCTGAGCTTCCGCTCCACAGGGAGATCCTATCTCAAGTCGCACTCAGACCTCCACACTTGTGACACGTGCGTGTTCACACTCATGCACAAGTGTGTGCTCACCTGCAGCACAGACACAGAGGAGAGGGGAGGGCTGGATATCTCTGTGTAGTCCTGGCTGGCCTGGGACTCACTCTGTAGACCAGGCTGGCCTGGAATTCAAGAGATCCGCCTGCCTCTTGAGTGCTTGTGCGCCACCACTGCCCAGTGTGAGTTTTGGATATAATGAATTGAAACATTCCCTACTGGAGAGATGAGGGAAGCTTCCAAAATTTAGGAAGCAAGGAACTCTTCCAAGGCTCAGGAAGTCATGGGATCAGCGAGCCCTTGCTGAGGGGATGAAAGCAGGGAACTGTCCCTCAGGAAGAAGAGACCCCCAGCAGAGCTGCCTGTGAGTCCGACAGGGGGCGCTGAGATACAGCTTTCCAGTCCTCACCTGAGCTGCAGGGCACTGGTTCTCCACCTTCCTAACGCTGGGACCCCTTAATTCAGTTCTTCATGTGTGGTGACCCCAACCATAACATTATTTCACTGCAGTTTCATAACTATAATTTTGCTGTTATGAATCATAGTTAAACATCTGATATCCAGGGTAACCCATATTAGACCCCTATGAAAGCGCTGACTGAAAAGGGGTTGCGACCCACAGGCTGAGAAGCGCGGACTTGGGTGGCACCCTCTCTTTGCTCTGTTGCTGGTGCCTGACCTTGGACGGTGACGTTTCTTCATGTTCACCTAGGAAGAGTCAGGCCACAGCCAGTGATCTGAGCACTTGGGAGCTGAGGCAGGAGCGCCATCAATCAAAGCCTGGAGGCAATAGGGTCTGTCACTATAATTAAGTAACAGGACATTTAGGAATAAAGATGATAAATTTTCTATTTCCTCCACAGCGAGGAAGGAAACTGACAAATACGAGTTGTGTTCACCCTCCAAGCAGAAGGGATCTCAGGACACATGAGAGGAAGGGACAGGTGACACAGACACTGGCAAGGGTGAGCAGTCTGGATCCAGGAAGCCAGAGGGCAACAGTCCTACACAGCTCACCTCGTGACGCCATGTGCAGGGCTGCTGCCCACAGGACACCGTCCGCAGTGTCCTGCTGCTGGGAATGTCTTTGGAGGGCACCGTCCGCAGTGTCCTGCTGCTGGGAATGTCTTTGGAGGGCTTCGTCTCAGCACCCCTGGCACACAGAAGCCAACTTCAAAGTAGCACCTGCCAAAACCCCGAGTGTTGGCTCCAGTGTTTGTTCTGTGAAACCATGGCAGCGGCAGACACTCAGGCAGATAGACAAAAGGACAAGACATCTGTGCCGAGTACCACACTATGATGGGGTTGGGTCACAGTGGGGAACTTGGTCCCTGCGTGAAGCTTTTGCACTAGAGGGGAGACAGACACCGAAGGAACCAAGCAGGCCAGGTACACAAGGCTACACTGGGGGTGGGGGGCTTCGGTAACACATGCCCCCAGGGCCCAGGAGAAATACAAGGTTGTCTGAAGTATCATAGCCTGCTGGGCTCTGTACTTTATATACATGTACATACATGTATCTACACCTGTCTGTAAAAACTCATCCATTCGTAGGCGCTGGGAAAGGAACACAACAGGGACCATTAGATGACCTGCCTACAATAGACACTCATGAGCAGCAATGTAAAGTTAGTTACAGGCACCTGCAGATGGCGGTACACAATCAACTCTTCCTTCGCCTTAGTATTTGACACTGTTTCTTTAGCTACACGGATTCTGAGACAGGGTCCCTGAATACTGCTGGACGGGAGAGGTTGGCCTGGTTTACAGAGGAACAAAGAAAAGCTACATACAGAAGCCGGCATGGGCTGTCAGTGGTGCTCCAGCTTACTCCTTCCGCAATGATTTCACTTCCGTCTGCTGCCGGCATCTTCTGCTCCTACAAGTGCTAGACAGCCTATCCACTATGTAACGCCAACTCCTCTGCTTGGAGAGTTCCCCTCTCCACTGCTTCAGCCCCTTCTGAGTTCTAGTCAGACGCCACTGCTGTGGCAAGTCAGGGGTTAGGAAGTGCCAGTGCAGACAATAGCACCTTTGAGACACCTTAGGGGCTACGGCAGTAGTAAAAAGCCGAATGTTCTGGATTTCTTCTAGAAAATGAACAGTGGGAGAACACCAGATGGCATACGCAGCAACGGGCCACTGCTGTGGCACAAGACAGCACCCCGGGACTTCAGCTGGCAGCAGAAATGGGCGGCCACCTTCAGTGAGGCCTGTCTCCTCACAGACGAAGGTCCATCACTCCAGACCCTGCCCCTCCACATCAGCGGTGGAGAGCTGCCGCATCTGCAGGCCTGGGCTCTGAAGATGCTCCTCCTTTCCCAAGGAGCAGCCGCCCTCTCTCAAGTCCCAGGAGGACAAAGGCGTGTTCCTTGGCCTTCCCACACGGAACTCTGAAAGAGCCCACTGCGGGCAGACTCAGTCCTATGGCCTGAGCCCTTGGCTGCTCTCACTCCCGGTACCTTCCTCTTCGTTAGAGTAGTTCCCCGAGTCCTGGCTGGTCTGGAAACTGTACTTTCTGTGATCTTCCTCAGGCGCATGGTTTTCTTCTGCTACAGTAACCAGGTTTGCGCTCTCGATGATGAAGCACCTCTCGGTGTGCTCCTCAGGAGTCAAAAGCAGAAGGTTTTTTGAAGGTGGCTCAGAGAAAAGCTAAGGATGAAGAAGGAAGGGAACACAGGTTGTTTAAAACAAAGACTGATGTTCTAGCTCTAATGTCTTTGCTTTCCTATGCCCGACGTTAGCAGACCTACCTTTTGGCGTGTGCATTCCAACAGATTAGCTAAACCCAGCCATGTGTGTACGGCATATTTTGGGCAAGTCTGAGAACGCTTAGACAGACACTGTGCTGTCAAAGGCTGGGGCAGGGGCGGGCACTGGATTTTGAGGGAGCAGCATCCAGCTCACTGGCACTCGAAAGCACAAGGGAGACGTGAACATCTTCCTGGTGGTCTGGCTGGTAAGGAGCCACTGGCAGAGCACCAAGGGGGATTGAAAAGGCCAGCATGCAGGAGGCTGGGTGCCAAGCTCTGAGGGCATTGTTACAACTCGGGTACCGGGGAATCCTGGTACAGACTTGCAAGGGTCCCTGGAGCTCTTTATCCAAAGCCTGACCTCTCAAGGCCAGTCTGCCCTGCCTTGAGCGAATGGCTCATCCTCTGGGTCCCAGGGTCTAGGACGAGCCCTTCCTCACTCAGTGCTCTGACTGCAGGTGCTCACAGGAGTCCTGAGCCACTCAGTGGTTTCAGGTTTACCCTGACCTCACCCAGGGGACCAGGTGAAGACAGATGGATAACAGGGTAACAGTGTTTCTCATACGATGTGGAAAACCACACAGAGAGGAAGCGGAGGACAAACCCAGGGACAAGTCATTATTCCGACTGTAACATACGTTTCTCTAGCAAACGGTCAGGTGCCACTGACGGCTGACTATGGGACTAAGGTAGCCTTGCACATGCTCGCACATCTCCAGTGTCCATCCCCTGGCATGAGGTGGCTGTGCTGGGAACAGGAAGTCAAAATCTCACTCATGGAGAGAACGTCCTGTGCCGACTCCAGGAAGAGTGCGAGGGTATCAGGGCTTCTCTGGTGATTTCCTGGGGATGCTGTTAGTGCCAACCTGATGGTTCTGCTTTTATCCGCTGTCCACTTTCACTTTTGTTGCTACACACTTACATGTACTCATTTGGAACCAGAATGCAGCAAGTACTCAGTAAGCCATTGTTTCTAAACATTTTCCTTTTCTTCCTTCCTCCCTTCCTTCCTTCTTTCCTTTCCCTCCCTTCCTTCCTTCCTTCCTTCCTTCCTTCCTTCCTTCCTTCCTTCCTTCCTTCCGACAGGGTTTCACTGTATGGCCCTGCCTCACCCTGAATTCAGAGATCCATCTGCCTCCTAAGTGCTGAGGTGAAAGCTGACGACAGCTTGGCTTGTGCAGGGGACTCTCTGTAGCTATAGCTGGCCTGGAGCTTCTGAAAACCTCCTGTCTTGTTTTTGCAGATAGAATCGGACTACTCAGCTCATGCTGGCCTCAAACTCATTGCAATCCTCCTATCTTAGTTTCCTGAGTTTTACAGGCATGCACTATCATACCAGGCTTCCAACATCACCAGAATTCTGAAGAAAAAAAAAGCACATCAGCCCAGAATACTTTCTGGACAGATCATCTGCTGAATCCAATGCTTGCTTCCCAATTCCTGGCTGGTGACGAGAAGAGACACTTACCTCATGGATACTTGGGGGAGGCTTGGGTGATGAAAAGACATGGCTGAGGTCTTTCAGGATGCTCTTCCCAGCATAAAAGACCAGGGCACAAAAAAACAGAATGCCAAGTCCAGTCACGGCCCAGATTACAGGAGAATTCCCTGAAACACACGAGGATGTGCGTGTAAGCACATAAGACAGTCAGAGGAGAGGAAGGAGTGCAGAGAACTTTGGGAGCACTCAGCACACCGCTGTGGGCAGTGGCAGTCACACTTGACGGCCGCCCTGAGAAACAACCCTGCGATCAACAGGAGAACCATAGGAACAGCTGTCTCATCAGCTGGGGTCCCCCGCACCCGCACAGTCACAGCGTTCGCTGGCTAAGCCAGTCGCCTCCAGGAACTAAAATACAAAGGAGAATGAGGCCCGAACACATGAAAACCTTCATGAAAACATCCATTCTCACAGGTTATTAAAGACCAGAAAACGGGAGCACTCCCAGTGAGTGATCTGGCTGTCTGCCAGTGAGCAAGGACTGAAGGTGGTTATCACCATGTGAGCATTGCTATGTGAGCAAGAACTGAAGGTGGTTA
This sequence comes from Microtus ochrogaster, assembly GCF_000317375.1. Taxonomy (NCBI): domain Eukaryota; kingdom Metazoa; phylum Chordata; class Mammalia; order Rodentia; family Cricetidae; genus Microtus; species Microtus ochrogaster. The sequence continues at coordinate 72,751,092 of NC_022010.1, forward strand.
TCACCGTGTGAGCAAGGACTGAAGGCGGTTATCACCGTGTGAGCATTGCTGTGTGAGCAAGAACTGAAGGTGGTTATCACCATGTGAGCATTGCTGTGTGAGCAAG
>NC_022010.1:72751808-72765601 GCF_000317375.1 Microtus ochrogaster
GCAAGGACTGAAGGCGGTTATCACTGTGTGAGCAAGGACTGAAGGCGGTTATCACCGTGTGAGCACTGTGTGAGCAAGGACTGAGTGAAACAGAGCGACAGGAAACACGAACTGGGAGACAGAGTGTCCCTGGCCCTGGAGGACTCGCTGGGCTCACTTTCCATTCCTGTGGCTGAGGAAGGACATTCTCTACCACTGGAAGCAAAGATGGAATTCTCCACCAATCCCAATGCAGCACTTTGTCAACCCGAGCTCCACTGAAAACATGTAGAAGATGCTCACCTGCCCTTGTTTTCTCACACACCCTGTTACTGAAGTTGCTGCTCCTGTGCTGCGAGGCAAAGGGGTACACTCTCGCTTCCACGCAGTACACAGTCAGCGGCGGCAGGTTCATGATGGTGAACTCTGGGCTACTCTGCATCACTTTTCTCTATAAGAATAATAAAATCCGTGAGGAAACTCAGTCGCTTCATAAAATCTGACAGGGAATATGCATTTTCTGTATTTCTTTTCTCTTCATGACTGATCTCTTCCAAACACCTAGCCGGTATGTAGCGAAGCAATATAAATGCTTTAAGTTACCCATTATAACCAAATCAGAGTTAAAAATCTGTTGCCAAAAAAAGCATATGATGCCTCCCTCAGGCAATTTCATCCTAACTGCCACTGCCGCATACCGGTGGGGACAGTTAAGAGTAAGGGCTCCAGCGGCCGCTGTTCCTAGTAAATCACCACGCAAGCTGCACTGCTGGTGAAGTCCTGTCACTGGGACCTTATTTCCCGATCCTTGAGGGAGAACCTGTCATTGCTGTTTGCACTGGTCAGCTAATGCTACAACCGTGCTGGGTAACAAAGCCATTTCAACACTAAGCCACAAACTGGCTGGGGTAGTTCCCTCTAAGGCCTGGCCCACCAGTCTCATCCTCTGTGTCCCAGAGCCCGTGCAGCACACACTACGCCATCAGGCACGCCTGGGCTTCTGTTCTGCGCATGTGCACTCAGCCTTCAGCATCAGTGAGCAGAGCTCACCAGTATCTGAAGCGCGAACTAACTGCAAATACTGTTTTTGGAAAAAAGACGGGGCAGGTCATATAAAACCTCAGCACAAGTTGGACAATGAGCTGTTGCGTGGGTCAGCATGGCCACTAAGGCGGCCCGACTCTGTGCCAGGTGCTTCAGATGCCGCCTCATTTCAGACCTGACAAACGCCTGTGGACATCGAGTTGCTAGGGCTACCAGTGCTGCAGAGAAGAACAGACCTACATAAAAGTTCAGTATAACGTCTGCTGGACTGGTGACGCTGAGGCTAATTCTTGGAGTTAAATGACGCTACAGTTAGCGTAGGCAGACAGCTGGAGGGGAAGCAGACAGAGCTTTGGGATTTGTTTACATTCCAACCAAACATGAAGAGACAACATTTACTGTCTCAGCTGTCCCAGACTGTTATGCTTGATTCTTTGACTGGAATTCCACCGGAGCTCAGGGCATGGGCTGGGCGGGCTCTGCCGAATGACTGGCTCAGAGCAGCACTGAAGTCCATCCTGTTACTCCTCCGTAAGAAGGGTGTTAGCTGGTGCTCTCACACAGCTTAAGCTGACCTCTGGAGGCTTTCTCTCCTGCGGTCCACAAAGCTCTCTGTCTCCACTGAGCTGCCAGCTGAGGACATGTGACAACATCTGGAGATATTTGGTTGACATACCTCTGAGGGAGTGCTATGGACACCCAGTAGAAACCGTGATGTTCCGTATCCACTGAAGTAAGGGCGGCTTTACCACAAGGAATTCCCAGGCACAAATGTCATTCTTATAAAGGAACCTTAGTTTAGGACAGTGCTGGGAATCATGGTAAAATGGTTCTAATGCCATAGCAATAGACTCAAGTTATATTTCAAGAGCAAAGTAGAGGGCTGGCAAGAGGGCCCAGAGGGTCAAAGGGCTTCCTGAGAAGCCTGATCACCAGTTTAACCTCTGGGAGGTAGAAGGTGGAATCACTTCCACAATCTGTCCTAGAAGTTCACATGTGCCCTTGGATACACACATAATAAACAGGCAATTGTAAACATGTGCATGCACACACACACACACACACATATTGTGGGATAGAATGCTTGTTTAATTAGGTCAAGATGTGTTGAGCTTGTTTATGCAGCATTTGCTGAACTATGTAGAGATGTGTGGCTCTCTCACCTTGCCCGCCCAGGGCACCTGACTGAGCTAATAAAAGGCACAATGGCCAATAGCTAGGCAGAGGAGAGATAGGCAGGGCTGGCGGGCAGAGGGAAAAGGGGGGCCAGGCAGCCTAGGGTCAGCTGTCCAGACACAGAGGAAGCAGGATGGACAGTACACAGACGAGGGAAATGAGCCTTGGGGCAGCACACAGATGAAATGAAATGGGTTAAGTTAAAAAAAAAAAAAGCTAGCTAGAAACAAGCCGAAGCTAAGGCTGAGCATGCATAGTTCATAATAAGTCTCCTGTCATGATTTAGGGGCTGGTGGTCCAAGAAAGCCTGCTACACACACACACACACACACACACACTCACACACATGGTCACTAACACACACACACGCACTCACACGTGCTCACACACACACGCACACACACGTACTAACACACATGCTCACGTACACACGTACTTACACACACATACACTCACATACATGCACACACACACATACACACACGCACACATGCAATCACACAAACAAAGTAGGACCCAGATGCAGGCAGCCCATAACTGCCCTGCAGAAACATGGAAAGGCTGATACCGACTCTACGGCACACAGCCGCAGACAGAAATGTCTACAAGACCCCCCCCCCCCATGCACACATCTTAAAGCCACGACATACGTCTCAGTCTCTTGCTCCCTCCCTGCTCGGTTTCTTTCCCAAGACACAGTTATGAGGTTTAAGTCACAAAGTTTACTGTGTAGGCTTTTACCTTAGTGTTTGAAGAGATTTCCCAAAAATTTATTTCGTAAGTTAGTCCCTGACACTTGCTGGAACTGTCCTGACAGCTCACATTGACAAGCAGAGATTCCCCAGTGAAAGTGATGACAACGGTTGGAGGACGAATGACAGCTGGGAAGACGTACAGAAAAATGAAGAATTAGACACCTTAGAACAATTCTTACAAACTTGAACTAAATGAGGAAATTACAGTCTCAAGTGAAAAAACTAAGGTAAGGCGTGCATGAACCACACCTGTAACCTCAGCTCTCAGCAGCTCAGGCAGGAGAATTGCCATGAGTTTGAAGCCAGCCTGGGCTACAATGAGTCCCAGGCCAGCCTGGGCTATAGTGTCAGATGTTGTCTCAGAAAAACATGGCTTACTGTATTCTTGGGAATCAATAAGTTTCTCTTCAGACCAGAAAGATGTGTTGTTTCCACATGAGGCTTGTACCCGGAGGAAGAACGTATTTGTGTGGGTGGTGTTTTGAGGAAAGACACAGCGTGGAGTCTGGACATTTGCACAGGCAGGCACTGGTCTCCATGGACCTGAACATCCTTCAGGAACACTTTTTAAATAGCGCCTTTGAAAGAACAGAACAGAAGGTTAAAGTCAATCGTGAACTCAGTAAACACGTACTAAGGATTTACAATACGTCAGACACTGTAGTGAGCACTAAGGTCCCAGGGACAGCTTCCCCATTTAGGAAACTCGTGGGACAATGGAGGAGACACTGGTCCCAACAAAGGAGAGCCGAGGGTGCTCCAGAGTGTGCAAGCTGTTCCTCTGTGTGCGTGTGTGTGCATGTGAGTGCGTATGGGTAGGTACACGTGCGTGGGGGGCAGTGTGTGTTTATGTAGGCCTTAAACTGACGCAGGGTGTCTTGGTTGCTCTCCACTTTCCTGAGGCAGGATATTTCAACCAGCTTGCAACGTGCTGATCTGGAAGGTCCAGCTAGCCAGCTTGCCCCAGAACCCTGTCTGACTCCCAGAGTCTGCCACACCTGAACCTCAACTCCGGCTTGTGCTTGCATGGTAAACGCTTTCTCGGCTAAGTCATCGCTTCCAAGTACATGTCTTTTAAACAAATTATTATTAAAAGGCTGATATAAAATTCAGAAATAAAAACTTACTAAAAATATTTAAAGTGTCCCTTGTCTTATATGAACTTGGTACAAGCTATAGTCATCCGTGAGAAGGGAATCTCAACTGAGCAGAGGCCTCCAGGATACACAGCCTGTAAATAGGCAAGCCTGTAGGACATTTTATTAGTTACTGATATACGGGGGGAGGGGGGGACAGCCCCAGCCCATTGTGGGTATGGACACCCCTGGCTGGTGGTCATAGGTTTGATAGGAAAGCCCCGAGGAGCAAGCCAGTAAGCAGCACCCCTCCATGACCTCGGCATCAGCTCTTGCCTCCAGGTTTCTGCCCTGACTTCCCTTGTGGTGGACTATGATATGGAAGAGCGAGCTACGTAAACCCTTTCCTTCTCCAACTGCTTTTGCTCACAGTGATGCATCACAATAGTAACCACAAGTAAGAGAGCCCAGTTATCTTTTCTTGAAGCTACTTCTAACTCTCACATGCTAAACCACACTACTTCACCATGCATGTGCATGCGTGTCTTCCCAGGTCCACATTCAAAGACTTCAACTGGTAGCTTCAAAGTGGCCATGATGGAAACATTTCTGCCACAAAGTCGTGCCAACACTACAAATAGGGACTTTCCCTTCTGGACAACACCCCAACAAAAGTGCCATAACTTTTCCATGGCGTCCCTTACAGAGCGCATCCCACCAAGGGGGAGTCCCTCCCTGAGGCTGGAGAAGAAAATCTATTGGCCAAGACACTAGAGCTCGAAGCATCTCAACTGAAGGCCAGAACTGCAAACCTCCTAGGTGCTTTCCTCAGGCATTCTGCCACCTGAGCACAGGGCCCCACATAGAATCCGGCCACATATAGCCAAACAGACCCCAGGCCACCTCCCCTCACAGCCCAAAATTGCCAATGGCCCAAAGATTTCTGAGATAGGTGGTCAGTGCCAAGTCTTTTTGTTTTCTTAAGTCACTTCTCCTTGTCCAAATGTCTGTTCTGCTCTTCTTGGACACCCTCAAGGCTTCTGCCCCCCAATACCACACACTTCCTACAATCCCTCCACAGTGTGGGCAAGAGCTGAAAAGATGGTGGCTGCTTCGCTTTTCTGTCAGGCTACATTGTTTGGCAGGAGGAGGGCTTCTGAAGATTTAGCTTAAGGGTCCATCCACCATTCCGAGTTAAAGGAACGGCACATCTCCTTTGTGGACATGACCTTTGAGATGAACCGTTAACCCAGGTGTAGAGGTCACAGTCCCCTCCTAATGGCCTCTGAGATGCGGTCTTGAGTTCTACAGCTTCAAGACAGGGCTTCTGCCCACAACCGCAGGAGCAAGGCGGGTTTCAGATGAAGCCACCCTCCTTGGCGACATTACTTCTCTTTCCTTTGTGTGTGAGCCGGCGAGTGTGTGCACACTCGTGGATGAGTATGGTGTGTGCATCTGTATATGGGCTGGGATGTATACGGGGCCAGGCCCGGCCACCGGGTGTCCTGTCACTTTGTGTGTGAGCCGGCGAGTGCGCACACGTGGATGAGGATGGTGTGTGCATCTGTATATGGGCTGGGATGTGTACGGGGCCAGGCCCGGCCACCGGGTGTCCTGCTCTATCACAGGCCACCATGTCCCCTTGAGACCTACAATAAGGGAACCTATAATAAGACTCGCGGCTTCCCAGAGCACCTCACCCACTCTCAGTCAGTCACTCTGTGTGCGGTCAGTGGCGCACAGAGGCAGCGTGAATGGACATCGAAGCACACTGGGTAAAGAACAGGTAGGAAAGGGACTTACGGGAGCCACTCTGCTCTGAAGCTCACGTTTCGAGATGCATAGTCCCAGCTGAGTACATAGCTCTCACCCTGGGCATCCACTTCTAGGTTTTCTGGCACAGGCAATCTATTTGTCTCTAGAAGTCAAAGAATCCATTAAACATACTTTTTCTATAACACTTTTTTTTTTTTAAAAAAATTATGTTCTGCCTGAATGTAAGTATGTACACCAGAAGAGGGCACCAAATCTCACTACAGATGGCTGTGAGCCACCATGTGGTTGCTGGGAATTGAACTCAGGACCTCTGGAAGAGCAGCCAGGGCTCTTAACCTCGGAGCCATCTCTCCAGCCTTTAAACTAGTGTGACACAACCGTATTTATCCTGTTTGATTTTAAGAGACAAAACATACTAAATTTACAGTTAAAACCACGAACAAGCCCAGTTCCCACCCCTGACCTAATTTCTGGTAAGCTTGGCAGTGTTAGCACTGTGGACATTTCATCTGTAGAGGCTTTGGATACCAACTATTCTGCTAGCAACTGCATGAGGGATTGCAGGCAAGTAAAAAAAGCATTTATGATACTATAAAATTTTAACTTTTAAGTAGAATTAATTTTTATTATTATTGAGACAAAAATTACTAAGTAAATGACTTGATTCTGTAAGTGCTATTACCCTCCCTTCCTTCTGTGTGTGTGTGCTGGACAAGTGTTCAATCACACGCCCCTACCCAATGCTCTGTTTTAATAATTATTAAACCTTCATTCAACTCCGTCATGTAAGATGTGCAAATTCCATGCTGTCCGTAGTGGGTTACTGACCTAAGGTCAAGAGTTCACGCTTACTTGTGGTGTTTATACACTGCACCTCACTGAAGTTGCTCTGCTTCCCGAGGGACAGATGTATGGCTTCAACTTTTAAACAGTAAGTAGTCTCTGGTGACAGTTTTAAAATCTTTTCTATGCAATACTTAGTTGTAACATTTTGCTACAAAAAAAGATAAAAAATAAAGAGTCAAATTTTAGAATTCACTCAGCGCCTTCTCTCTCACATGGAATCGAGGTCAAGAGACACTTACGGTCACACCTGAAGACTTCTGCCAGAACACTATCTGGTACTTGAAGTTGTAAGTTTCGGCTGCCCACATCTTCCCACCTTCTCCGGGTTGAGAGATGTGGACTACTATAGCTTTGTCTTCAGCTTCCAAACGTACTCCCGGGGGGCCAATGTGAGCTGTTGACAGCAGAGAACAATTACAGGACTTCAGAGACCCCTCTAAAATGTTCACGACAAGCATCTGCCTGGAGGTAAGAAAGAGGACAGCCCTCATGGGTCTGACGCTTTGGGAGGACACGGCAAGAACAACTCTACACCAAGGTCTGCACGCAGGCGCTGCAGACAAACATGTGAAGAGCAGGAAGGGCACAAATAGGAAAGCCAGCCGCTCCGAAACCTCCGAGCATAAGCTGGAACAAAGCACCGAGCTGTGCAGACGGCAGAACGGCAGCTCAGGTCCCGTGGACCACATGTGAACTCTCTAAGATGGGACACTGAGGGCACAGAGTGCGTGAGAGGGCTCAGGAGGAGTCAGACATGTGGTTGGAAGCTGTGCAGAAGGAAGTGGTAACAATTCAAGAAGACACTGGGGGCTGAGGATGGCCAAGAGCCAAATCCCATTTAGGTTCTGGAATGACCAGCCTGGCCAAGGGATAGGAAGCAGCGAGGTCAGAAAGAAATCAAAGGAAGACGACAAGGGCCTCAGTAAAAAGGCAAAAAGGGACGTTTCAGACATCCTCACGTGACATTTGTGAGGTATAAAATGTAGAAAAGGATCAAAATGAGTCTAGGGTCGAGCAAATTACCAGCCGATGTCATTCCCTGAGATGGCGAGGGCTGCGGGAAGTGCTGTGAGTGAGACTGAGCGCTGTGCTTGACCATTTTCACCGTGAGACGGCTTTGCCATCTCGGCAGATGCTCAGAGGGAGCATGGGGCACGGAATGGAATGCTGGGAGGAGTCAAAAGCAGGTCCAATGACTTAGGCCGGCTGCAGCCCAAGCTTGACATCTCCTAGACAGACAACAGGACACCAGGAGACTCAGGAGCGAGCAGTTCCGGGGGAGCTGGGAGAGAGCTTCGAGGGACTGGAGCCCTGTGCACGCTGCGCTCAGACGCACCCAGCCTGAGGACCGGGAGTGCACCAGGAGAAGAGGTGGCCGCTGCTGTCTGCAGAGGTGACAACATGGGAGAAGCAAGGAAGTGAACAGACAGCGATGAGAGGGAAATGGGAGGAAATGACAGTGGACACAGGCCAGGCCTTAAGATGGGGACAGGGCAGTCTTGAATTCTGGTCTCTAGATCTCTTTGTGCTGCCATAGAAATCACGGAAGCTGTTGAAGATTTGTTTACACTGGCTATGGACTCTGACACTCAGCATACTGCCCATGAAAGTAGACAAAATTACAAAATGTGGATTCACAAAGATAAAATTATCAGACACATTGTTACAAAAGTAATTTCCAAAACCAAGAACTTCAAGGTGTGATTTTAAAAAACCTACATTAAAAACATCTCATTACCCTGTGAACTAACCAGCACAGACCCACATCTGCAGCCAGTAGGTTCTAGCCGTGTGTCTAGCCTCCTTTCAAAATTCTCTTACACAGACAATCAAAATATCAAAATGAATGAGGCAATAAAGTCTCTGGATTACTAGGGAGCACTGACTTAAGGGACTCCTAAAAGGCTCCTGGTGACCACACCCAGAGAGCCACTAACTAGGGAACAAGGCGGCCAGCGATGCCTTCTCACCTCTCTGAAATGGAATGAACCGCTCGACCTCATTCCACGAAGAAGTGCGCTTTCCTTTCTCAGCTCTCACACGAAACTTCGTGTAGGTGAAAATATCTGCAGCCCGTAAAGAGAATTCGCATTTGGTCCCCGTAATGTGTTGACACTTGGGCATCTTTAACCAGTTCTCCATCTCGTCTCTTTTAATTGAGAAAAAAGACTGAATGAGCTCACGTCCACACAGAAGCTGCAGAGACAAGTCCTATGCACCGTCGTAGTTTGTTTAAGAACTTACTTCCCATGCTGAGCGTTGCTGTGTGCCGAGCATGTGAGCGGAAGGGAAGGGTCAGAAACAATACCAACAAATTAGCAACAGCTGTAGAAAAAGGCCACGGGCAAAGTGCGCCCAGGAGGTGCCCAAGGACAAGCCCACTAAGAAGCTTGTCATTTGGAACAGCAGAGGCTGCTGCCGTCAGGGACAGGGACGTTTCTAAAGCAGATGCCTTCAAAAGTCATGTGCTTTCCAGCTTCCCACGCTGGGTTACTACGTGAGCTGAGCCATAGAGCGAGGTGGTCGGATCTACTTGGAAAGCCTGGACACAGGCCTCTTGGTGCTGCCCTATGACCTCCACCAAAGTCCATCAAAGTCCACCAAAGAGGCGGCTTCATTAACGACAGAAGAAAAACATCTGGGAAAAATAAAATGGAAATTATACTTAAAACAATATTTCCTTTGGGATAATGTCCTGCTAACATTTACCTGGTTACCCTTTGACACCTTTCTGATACATAAGAGCTACGTCACTTCGTGGAATAAGTCAGATATTTAATTTTTGTTATTGCTGGGTTTTGAGACAGGTTTCTCTATGTAGCCTTGGTTGTCCTGGAACTTACTCTGTAGACCAGGCTGGCCTCAAACCTGGAGGTCTCTCTTCCTCTGCCTCTGGAATGCCACCATCACCTGGCCATTTGGTCAATTTTTAACAAGGTTTTCACGTCAGTTCTCTGAGTGGTTACATCAGCATTTCAAGGAACTAGAAACAAAAGATCCATGAGACAGAGCAGATGTGGCCGGCCTAGGACAGCGGTGTGACTTTTGGACCTGTGTCTCTGGACAGAGCAGATGTTGCCGGCCTAGGACAGTGGTGTGACTTCTGGACCTGTGTCTCTGGACAGAGCAGATGCGGCCGGCCTAGGACAGCTGTGTGACTTCCTTCTGGACCTGTGTCTGATAATCGATGTGGGATTCCCTTCCATATGCTATGGCTATGTTTTATTACTACTGGTTAATAAAGAAGCTGTTTTGGCCAATGGCTTAGTAGAATAAAGCCAGGAGGAAAATCCAAACAGAGATATATAGAGAGAGTAGGCAGAGGCAAACAGATGCCAGGCAGTCACCAAGGAAACAAGACATGTAGAAAATGAAGTAATGCCATGGCCACGTGGCAATATACAGACTAATAGAAATGGGTTAATTTAAGATGCAAGAGCTAGCTAGAATACGCCTGAGCCACTGGCCAAACAGTGTTGTAATTAATATCGTTTCTGTGTGATTATTTGGGTCTGGGTGGCTGGGAAAAGAAGTGTGGCCCTCCCTTTACAGATGATGACTGCCTTCTGACCCTCGACAAACAGACTGCCTATCCTAGGATAGACTCAGGACTGTGTGGCATGTTTTCCTTGGCCCAATCTCAAATCAATCACTCTGTTTCCTAGGGTCTTTAATTCTTCAAAGACTTCTTCTAGAATTATGTGCACATGTGTCTATGTGTGGGCATGTGCACGTTATTGTGGGGAACAGCTAGAGCTGGGGTTCTAGGTGTTGTGAGCTGTCTGACCTGTGCTGAGCACCTGAGTTGGGTCCTCTGCAAGGCCAAACAGCTGCCAAGCCCTCTCTAGAGCCCCATTCTCCTTAATTCTATTACAACACCAGAAACAAAACCTTGGTATGTCAATGTAAACATTTCCAGCAGAAATGTCCAATCAGAAAATTTTAGGTGACTTGTATTAATAGTCTTAAAATGGGGCATGGCTGGGGATGGTGATCCATGTTTAGAATCCTAGCACTGGGAAGGCTGAGACAGGGGGATTGAACCTTTGATGCCAGCCTGGGCTACACAGTAAGTTTGAAAAATCATTCTAGGCTATATAGTAAGACTCCACAAATAAACAGCTAAACAAACAAACAAAAATAAGAAAAATTAAATTAAATAATAAAAAATGTGGTGAGGGGTGTTGCTCAGTGGTCAGTGCTGGCCTAGCGCATGCAACACCCTGAGCTTAGCGTGACTGACAACGACTGACTGCGTGAATATGAAACTCGCCCCACTGTCCTCTTAACCCACCACGATTCGTTATCTGTGTCCTTCCGTGTTCCTGGAGATAGAGCTCATCTGTCAGTGGATGGCTACTGCATTCAAGGGAGCTCCTTACAGTGGGAGCGAGTTTCATATTTTCTTAAAAAACACTTTATCATACTCACAACTACAGCAGAATACAATTTGAAACATGGCTATCTAACTGATACAAGACTCATTCATAAGTTTAGTCTCAAGAAGTAACTTCATGTGCTTTATCGCTCCTGACCACGGAGGCATTCAGGAAAGTACGTGACGTAACAGGCTTCCAATCTCTGTTAAATAAAGAGTGACTACCACACATGATGTAGATCACAGTCTTTCTGATTGGTTTCCTTAGAGACAGTGTCTCCCTCGATATTCCAGGGTGGTTCGGAACACACAGCATAGCCCAGGATCGCCTGTCATTGCTATCCTCCAGCCTCTGCCCCCTGAGTGCTGGGATCCTAGGCATGAGCCACTCTGCCTGCAGACAGGTCATTTGAGACATAGTGACAGTGATGTTTAGGCAGTGTGTGTTCTAGATGCAGAGACTGAGGGGCTCACTCGTTCCGTCTATCATCAGTGCGGCCTGTCCACACGGTGAGGAACACACAGTAAACACGGAGTAGGCCAGGTCTGCTCACACCCCAGCTCACCACCCCCATCACCCTCTGGGCACTTCAGGTTTTCCTTACATAAATTATTTTTATTTTATTTAAAACATTTTTTTTATTTAAGTATGTGGGTATGTACGTGAGAATACAGGACCCACAGACATCGCCTGAGCTGGAGTTACAGACGGTTATGAGTGGCCTGACCTGACTGCCCTTTCAAAGAGGACCTCTACAGCTTCTGAGGGAGATAACCTAGGCTCTAAGAGGTGGGACTCCAGAATCACAGCCAGAATCTGCAGCTAGTTTCCCTTATCACACTAGGATTCATGGCATGGCACAGGATGCAGTATGGCGAGTTAGGAGTGTAAGCGTTAACATCAGGTAAACCTAAGCCTAGCTCCCAGAGCCTCTGCCTACAACAGGCGAATGTGGCTCAGTCCCTTCTTTCTGAGCCTCTGCTTTCTCAACTAGGGATTATGGGTTTTGTTTTGTTTTTAAATAAAATTCTTATCTCTCTAAATTATTATGAAAATTTGGAAAATTTTGAAAATTCCCCAGGAGTGCCCCGAACTGCTGAAGCATCTCCCTAGCACCACAGAGTACTTTATATAAAACCACTCACTCTGTGCTCAGACAGACTTTAGAGCTAAACTCCTCCTCCTCCCCCGGAGTACCTGGACAGCTCCTTTAGAACCACACTTCCTTTCACTCTCAGAACTGCCCTGACTCGGATGATAAATTACTCACTACCACAGCTGTCACAGCTGTCGCCGCCATTAACACCACAGGGACAACGCAGACACTGACAGCAGCGGAGGGCAGACTCAGTCTGCACAACTCCTCCCCATTGCTGTTAGTGCGCAGGTCTCTGCAAGGGGAATGCTTGCAAGGCCAGCAGCGCTACAGGGTGAGGACGATGCACCTGCCAGGACAGAGGGCACAGATGACCGTGAACTGGGTCTGGGATAATAGTGTCTGCGTGAGACTCTGGCTGTCTGCTCTTTCTTATGGGTAACTTTAAAGGTGTCTGGGAAGATCCCCACTACACCTAAGCCAGCAGCTGGGTGAAGAACCCAACCTAAGGCAAAGAACAAATGGTATCAAAACTCAAAACGGAATGTACGGGAAACCCGCTAGAGAGACAACCTGCCTGTGCACACAGACACAGTTAGGGATCTCTGGGTCACTGTCTTAGTAACACGTGGAAACACAGTGCAGTGGTGGAGGAAGCACTGGGGTCCTGACACCTTTCTTCACTGCTGACTCCATCCTACATAGGGACAAAGGGGGGTGCAGTCGGGGACCCCACACCGAGCAGGAGATGGAGGGCAGCACCTCCTGAGCTGGGCCCTCCTTAGGCCTGCCTTAGAGGTCCTCTGTTGATCGCCCTGGCAAATGGGAGGCAGAAAGTCAGTGCTGAGAAAGAGGCACTGACGAAAGCATTCAGTCTATGGAAATGCAGGGTCTGAAACACTCATGCATATGAACTGTATCTAATCTAGGGCTGGAGAGGCGGCTCAGTGGGTAACAGCACTCACTGCTCTTGCAGAGGGCCTGTTAGGTCCCCAGCACCCACATGGTTCACAACCTTCCCTAACTACAGTTCCTGGGAGTCCAGTGCTCTCTTCTGGCCTCCACAGGCACCAGGCATGCACATGGTGTACACACACAGACACACAGACACACAGACACACACACAGAGGCAAAATAGTCATGCACATAAATTAGCCTAATTTTTAAAAAGTGAAACCTTTGTGTATGACGGTAATGAAAGGAAACCTGACCGCAGAAGGCTGTGAGAGGCTGTTCCAGGACCCAGCATGCCTTCCGGGGTCTCGGCACATGTCAAGACAGTTCAGACACCATAACACATTTAGTGAATGAATATGTGACATCCATGCAGAGAAGGGATGGGAGAGGCTGCGTACTACTCTCAACCACAGACCTCAAGAAATGTCTTCTTTGTTTGTTTGTGTGTGCGTGTGCATGTGTCTGTGCAAACACACCACGGCACATGAGTGGGGGTCAGAGGACAACTTGCAGGAACTGGTTCTTTCCTTCCACGCAGGTCCTGGAAATCCACTTAGTCTCTCAAGCTTGGTGGCATGCACTTCTGCCCGCTGAGCCATCTCATCAGCCCTTCAGCTCAGCTCGGCCTCCACTGAGACTGTGATAGGAAGTAGAACTCTATGATGAAAATGAATGCTTCCCACATTAAAAAGAAATCATGGAGCCAGGC
>NC_022010.1:72766224-72780031 GCF_000317375.1 Microtus ochrogaster
TGTACACTAACCCTCTGGGTGCAATAGGGGCACACACACTGGCGGTCACCAATGGCTTCACCAACTGAATTTCAGATCTGCTTAACAAGACAGAAACCCTTCCTGGCACTGGAAACTTCGTCAGCTGCCCAGGCCTAGTGAAGTCATGGATCTTGGCAGAGAACCTACAAATGTCACTCTACTAAACCATCATAATCTCTAACTCTGTTTTAAATGTTTGTCCTTACACCCCCAGGGAAGTGTAGTTCTCTGTGCAACAGAGGGAGAGCATAACAGAAAAATACAACTGATCAAAATGCAAAGTCGTGGAGTCCCAAGTTGTACCTAAGGCTCAGGGACCGCTGGGGAAGAGGGAGTGTTATGAGCCAGGGAAACAGGGAATTGACTGTGTCTCCTAGAAATGCCAGAGGCTACATCCATGACGGCTCCCCAACATGACTGCCTAACATGACCTGGCAGAGCATGTCACCATCAGACATGCTAATGTGGAAGGGAAAAGCTCAGGAGGCCTCTGTCCTAGAGAAACAAAACGAAAAAGTACGGGCAACCGGGAATGCAGTGAGCACGTCAATCATTGGATGTCTAGTATCAAATGGTCAGTCTGAAAACACATATGCAGGAAACATTATACAGATTAAGAAGGGTGTTAATTACACATTTAGGAATACATACGAACACACACACACAGTTACAGGAAGAGACCATGAATTTGAAAGAGTGAGGAAATGGGAGTGCTGGTACGTGAGAGAGTATGGACTCCAGTTCCTAGGCTGTAATTTTTAATCTTTTCATATCTGGTTCCATTGTTATTTCCTATTTGGAAAATGTCTGCCGCAAGGCTATCATGTCCTATCCTGACACGCTTCTAACCCAGAAGTTTACAGATTACAGTTAGATTACATGAGGAGATACTGGAGAAAACATTTTCTGATTCTTTTTTCTTTTTACCTGTCGGGGGGAGGTACCTATCAAGTCTCTCCACTCTCAGTATTTACTTTCTCAGTGTTGGGGATTAAAGTCGTGGTCTGGCATATGCTAGGAACTACATTTCCAGGACCCCATCAGAGCCTTTGAACTTCATCCCTAACCTGCATCTATCCTGCTATCCTTATCTTCTTAACTTGGGCCCCATCCCATTTGTTGGATTTTACAGATTCTGTGCAGGAAGGGCAGTAACTGGGCATATAAGATTAACAAAGGATCCAATAGCATTTGTAGCAGTTATAATATTCTGTTCATAATATTCGTTTTCATATTTATATGTAGGAGTACTTTGCCTGCATGTACACCATGTCCTTGTCTGATCAGAAAAGGCATCAGATCTACCTAGGCCTGGAGTTACAGGTGTTTGAATGCCGCCACATGGGTGCTGGGAACTGAACTTGGGTCCTCTGAAAGAACAGCCAATATTCTAAACTGCTGAGTCATCTCTCTAGACCCCAGTTCATAATATTTTAATCGAAATGAATGTAAGCCCGAGAGGAAGTGGAGATCTGATGAGGTATAGCCAGGGAGGATGCATCTTCCCAGTGCTAACTGAAAGAGCCCAACGGTAGAGGTATTTTGGTACTTGGGTGACCAACTCCTAAGTGAATGGATGGTGTAGGAACTCAGCAGAGTCACTGAACCGGGCGGATATAAGATGAACAGCTGAGGTTTCAGGAGGACCTTCAGGAATCCTCGAGGAAATCATCGCAGCCATCCCATGACTTTGGTCACAAGATAGATCAGGCACACCTGAGGTCCTTGCATTATTGTGTATTGCAAACGATATATAAGAAAGGACTAGAGAGTCCTGGGGGCATGCGATGCTCTCCTTTACTAGGATACAAAGCATGATTTAATTTAATTAATTTTTTTTTTGACATTTGGTCTAAGGACCAACATTAATCCCAGCACTCTAGAGGCAGAGATAGGTTGATCTCTATGAGTTCCAGTTCTGCTAAGGCCATACAGTGAGACCCATCTCAAAACAACCCAGCTCTGGCGTGGCGTGGTAGCACATGTCAATAATCCCAGCCCTCAAGCAGCAGAGGCAAGAGCGTTCAAGTTCAAAGCCAGCCAGGCTACATAGTGAGAGCCTGTCTTAATAAACCCAAACACGAGGGTGCAGGGAAACAGCTCAGCTGACAAACGTGCTGGCTGCGCAAGCATGAGTGTAGTGATAATTTATTTGTGATATAACAAATAAAGCTTGCTTGAAGATCAGAGCGAGCCACTCGTGTGCCATAGAGGCAAGGCACTGAGAGCACACAGTTTTAATCCCAGCACTCAGGAGGCAGAGGCGGACGGATCTCTGAAGAGTTCAAGGCCATCCTGGACTACACAAGATAAGTCTAAAAGAGAATCAGAGCCAGGCTGTGGTGGCTCACACCCTTCATCCCAGTACTTGGGAGACACACGCACACCTCTGATGCCAGCTCTAGGGAGGGGGAGACAGACAGGGATATGGCTGGGCAGAGAGGGGGATATACGGCAGGAGGAGACAGGAGTTCATAGCATTTAGTCTAAGGACTTGTAGAGATGGGATACCCATTTCCTTCTGAGCATTGTAGAGGTAAGACCTAGTGGCTGGCTGCTCAGCTTCTCTGATCTTTCAGCTTTCACCCCCTAATATCTGACTCTGGGTTTTTATTATAAAGACCAACCAGAATTTGCGCTACACACAAGGACCTGAGTTCGCCTCCAGCTGGGCGTGGCAGCACGCGCCATTCATCCCAGGGCCCAGCAGATGACAGCAGGAGGGTGCCTGGTGCTTGATGAGTGGCCAATATATTATCCAGCTCCACGTTCAGAGACCCTGTCCAGAAAAGGTGGACAGCACCAGAGCACAGCACCTGACAGTGACCTCTGACCTCCCGTTTCAGGAGCACACAGCAGCACACTGTGCACACACACGCACACATCAAAACAACAGCCCGGCGTAGTTAAGCCACAAGCCTCCCAGGAATAGACTCACAAGGTACGATTTTCGATTCAGTCAGTAACTGGTCCACAAGTGTTAGGCGAGCTAGTTAATGTCTCAGTGCCTCAGTTTCCTCATCTGTGGAATGGCAGCGCTGAAAGTTTAATTTACCCCTTTAAAAGACTTAGCGGCGAGTCCAGTAAATGCTCCCGTAAATTATGCTTTAGTCCAGTTTGAGGTCAGTTCTTCTGAGACACATCCTCACCATTACCCTCTCAACTCAACCCCCGCCTCAGTCTTTCCAGGGCTGGGACAACTGGCTAAAATTAATTTTTTAATGGACACCCTCCTCAATGTCCATTTTACATGAAAATAGGGAGGGGTTCCCTTTTATACTGAAGTAAACACGATCGTGAAGCTTTCCAAGACCAAGGGCTTCAAAACATCACCTGGGGCTGCATCGGGCCACTTGCACGAATTTCCAGGACTGGGTGCTATCTGCAGGGTGAGACTTGGGGTGTCCCGTACCTCCCAGGTGTACCGATTTCTAAGAGGAATCGGGACTTATTAGCAGCCTCACAAAACCCCAGGAGTCCTGGCTAGCATGCCGGGCTGTCTTCCTCGGGGTGCTTAGGCCACTATGAAAAGATCGCTCTTATCTTTCCCCCCTCCCCCCATAGAGAAGTCACCGCTCTCCTGATGCAACAAACTAGCCCGGCGGTTTCCTGGCTTGCTTGTTATTGTTTTGGTAGCCTGCTGCAACCTCGGCTGGCCCGTTAAGGCGACTCTCATCTCACTCCTCGCTGCGGCCGGGACAAACCGCTCTAGGCTGGGAGAGCGAGTTTCTGCGGCTGTCTTGTCTCCCACCGCCATCCGAGGTTTGGGCCCAGGACAGCGTCCCCAGGCTGATCAGGGGCGCAGGAGCCGCTTCCGTCGGGAGGGTGACGGGGTCAGCGCGCGGGGATTCGGGCCACCCACGCCCAGCTAGCGGCCAAGGCCAGCCGCCCAGGGCTCTCCCTCCCTGCCGCCCAGCCCTCGCCCAGGCCCCTCGGCTCACCTGCTGCTGCAGGCAGCACCCAAGGCGCCCCGGCCACCAGCACCAGGGCCGCCGAGCCTAGGAGAGCGAGCATGGTGTCGGGAAGCCAGACCAGTGGCTCGCATCCCCGGCCTCCTCCAGCGGCGCTGTGGAGCCAGAGAGGATCCCAGAGCAACGCGGCCCTCTCCGCGACGCCCCACCCCTTCAGCGACGTCCCGCCCCTTCCTATAAACCCCGCCCCTCCGCGACGCCCCGCCTTCTCCGGGAGCAAGCCGCTTGGAAAGTCCCGGGCGGTCTAGCCTTAAACTCGTGACTTCTGATCGTAGACGCCCTGTCACGCCCCACTCCCACTTTCGTAAAGACCGACTATGATAATTATCTCAAGGGGAAACGCGAGGTGCAGCCAGTACGCCTGCTCAGATCCTCCCGATAACACCCCACCCCCTCTACTCCCCACCCCTAGCTTCTCAGCTTCCTGTTTTTGTCCTGGGGTGGAGCTGGTGTGGAGGCTGTAGGGTGTTTTCTCATCCGGGGAAGGTGCACGGGCTTGCAGCCTGGTGTGGGCATCCCCGAACGCCCGGGATCCGAGGACCCTGGGAGCGGGAAGGCACGGGCCACATATTTACTATCTCAACTGCACACGATTTTTACGCTTGATTCTTTGATTGAAATCCCACTGGGATTCATGCAATGGTTTGGTGGGTTTTCAATTACACAGCATTTGAATTCTTTTCCTAAAGATAGTTTTTAGGTTGGTTTTTCATGTATGAGTGTTTTGCCTAAGTGTATACATGTGCGCTATACCTATGTGCATACCTGGTACCGATGGAGGCCAGTAAAACGTGCCAGATACCTTGGCACCGGAGTTACCGATCTTAGGAGCTACCTTGAGGGTCCTGGCTCCTGGTATCCGAATTCCAGTCCTCTACAGTGTGCTCTTAGACATCTCTCTAACTCTA
Source organism: Microtus ochrogaster (assembly GCF_000317375.1). Classification (NCBI taxonomy): domain Eukaryota; kingdom Metazoa; phylum Chordata; class Mammalia; order Rodentia; family Cricetidae; genus Microtus; species Microtus ochrogaster. The sequence goes on from NC_022010.1 coordinate 72,771,125, forward strand.
GTTTTCCATAACTACCTCCTAAAGAGATTTCTATTTATTTGTTGTTTAAGTCATTTTTTTAAAAGCATGCTTATACATCAGCAATAATACAATATAGAATTATTACAGTGGAGAAACAATCCCCAAATACCAAGAAATTTTCTGTGTTCTCATATTTCTGACCTTTGAAATTCAAGAATAAATCAGTATTCCCAGGTAGTTTCGGGGCTTTGAAAATAATGATACTTTAAACATAGTTGTTACAAACTTTGCCTCTATAATCTGGATAGCTAGAATTCCTGTTCAAAGACTCAAGCACACTATATTTAATAGTATTTAGAACTACATTCTAGAAGGATAGTCAATGAGGGGCTGGAGAGATGACTCAGTAGTTGGAAGCACTGACTGCTCTTCCTGGGGACCCTTGTTCAATTCCCAGCACCCACATGGCAGCTCGTAGCTGTCTGTAACAGTTCCAGGGGATCTGACACCCTCATACTGACATGCATACAGACAGACACCAATGCACATTAACAACAACAACAACAAAAATATTCAATGAAAACATAACCTAAAATTCGGGTCTCACAGTAAGATCAACAGCACTTCATGTATCATATGTAGCCAATGCCCAACTAAAGACTTGTGTTTCACAAAGTGTACGTGTGAACTCCTGATAAGCCCGTTAGCTGTGGTAAATTACCTATTCTTGTTCTATAACATGTTATGCCCTCATGTACATGTTTACTTAGACACATGTAGCCATAGGCTAGGACCCACAAATGAAGGAGAACATTTTCCTCCCAAGATGGTGGCCTTGCTTAATTATGTATTCTAAGTCCATTCATGTTGTGGAATATCATTTTAACTGGGCAAAGATGTGTTACGTTTGTTAATGCTCCAGAATATTACCTTAGCTATGTAGAGGTGTGTTACCTTTGTTTATGCTGCATGTGATTAATGTTGTAAGGATGTGTGTTTAATTATTAAAGATTTGTTGCATTTGGTTCACCTTGCCCATGTAAGGTCCCCGATTGGTCTAATAAAAAAACTGCCAATAGCTAGGCAGGAGAGGGATAGGTGGGGCTGCCAGGGCAGAGAATAAATAGAATGAGAGAAAGCTGCAGAGAGAAGAGACCAGGGGAGACCAAAGGGAGAGCCTGGGGCCAGACCAGGCCAGCCAGACGTAGAGACAGCAGGAAAGTAAGGAAAAAGAAAAAAAAAACCCTGAGGCAAAACAGAGATAAAGAAAAACAGATCAAAATAAGAGCTAAGATAAGGCTGAGCATTCATAACTGATTTTAAGTCTCCATGTCCTGATTTCAGAGCTGGTTGGTAGCCAGAAAGAAAAAGCCTGGTACACATTAATTTTTTTTCTGACAAGTTTTGTGATTGTTTTCCTTTATAGCTGAATAGTATTTCATTTCTTATATGTACCGGATTCCCAGGATCCACTCATCTGCTGGTGAACAAGTAGGTTCTGGGTCCATTTCCCTCCTATAGTGACAAAGCAGCAGTCAACAGGAGGGTGCAGGTATCTCTGTGACGGGGTGTGGAGAGCGCACAGAGGGAAATAGCTGGCTCGTGTGGTGGTTCTGATTTGAGGAACCCCAGAATGGTTTCCACAGTGACTATTGATTTGCATCCATCAGCGGTGAGTAATAGTTTCTTTTTCCCGCATTCTCTCCAGCATTCATCAAACTTCTTGATGACAGTCATTCTGACAGGGGTGGGGTGGCATTGCCAACATTTGCTGATGGCTCTGGACATTGAATACTCTAGAAGTAGTTATTGGCCATGTATTCATGGTTTTGAAAACTGCATTCAACCCATTGGTCCATTTGGTGACTGGTAGTTTTATTTCCTTGGTATTTAGCTTCTGTAACTCTTCGTGGGTTTCCCATATCAGAACCTTGTCTGAGGTGTAACGGGTGAAGATTCCCCCATCCTGTGGCCTTTGTGTTCCTCTGATGCCTCTGTGGATGGGCAGAAGCTCAGCGTGTGACGTGCCGTCGGTGGATGCCGGGGATGAGTTCTGCTCAGACACTTGCCTCCCCCGTGTGGTGCACAGTGTCCCCTATGTTTTTGTCTAGATGTTTCAAGTTTTAAATTAAGGTCTTTGATCCATTTAGAATTGGCTTTTGTGAAAAACATAACTCTAGTTTCATTCTTCTGCTGGTGGACGTCCAGTTTGGCCAGCATCATTTGCTGAGTGTTTTTCTCCGCATGCCTCTTTTGTCAAGAGTTGGATGGACACAGCTTGGTCAGTTTCTATCCAGGCCTGTGATCTGTTCAGTGGTCTGTTTTAATGCCAGGCTGCCTTTATCTCTGTACCTCTAGAGTATAATTTGGAGGTGTGTATAACGTTAGGGCTGCTTTGACTGTTAGTCATTGCTTGTGGTTCCATATGAATCCCTGAATTATTTTTATTGCACCTGTGAAATATGACATTGGAATTTTGATGCATATTGCATTAAATCTATAGATTAATTTTCACATGTCAGTTCTGCAATTGGAGAGCCTGTCAGATCTTTCTATTGTTTAATATTTTCTTGGATTTCCATTTCAGTGTCTTGAGATTTTCATTGCAGAGGTGTTTCTTCTTTAGGTGTATCCCTAGGAACTTTTTTTTTTGTACAGCCCTAGGAACTTTTTAGGCAGGGTTGGGAAGCTATTTGAATGGGATAGGCCCCTTAATTTCTTCCTTGGTGACTATATTGTTGGCATATATGAAAACTATCTTTTAAAGTATTGATTGTATCCTGCAACTTTTCTGTGTTTATTAGCTGCAGTTTTCTAGTAGCTTCTATAGCAGTTTTAAAGTATAGAATCATGTTATCTGCAAGTAGAGATAGTGTGGCTTCTTGGTATTTTATTTTTAGTCCCTCTATGACCTCCTCTTATTTAATTCTATAGCTAAGACTATGAGCAATATTTCAAACAAGAGAGGAGAGAGTAAGCGTCCTTGTCTCATTACTGATTTTTGAAGAAATGCTCGCTCTTCATCTCCATTTAATATTGGCTATAGGTTGTATATATGTATCATTTACTATTTTGAGGTATGTGCCATATGTTTCTAACAGTTCCAGGACTTTTTTTTTTTTCAAGACAGGGTTTCTCTGTGTAACAGCTGTAGCTGTCCTGGAGCTCACTCTTTAGACCAGGCTGGCCTCAAACTTGCAGAGATCCTCTTGCCTCTGTGTCCCCAGTACTGGGATTAAAGGCATGTGCCACTACTGCCCAGCTGTTTCCAGGACTTTTATCAAGAGGGCATGTTCACCATTGTCAAATGCCTTTTTGGTGTCAGTTGAGTTAGTTACGTTCTCTGTCCTCAAGTTTGTTTATGTAGTGTATTACACTCATTGATTTGCATATGCTGGACCAAGCTTGCCTTTCTTGGATGAAGCTCACTTGAATATAATATATATTCTTCTCAAGGTGTTTGTGAATTTGGTTTGCAAGCTACAGAGAAACCCTGTCTTGAAAAAAACAAAAAAAAAAATTCATCTATACCCACAGTTTCTTTAGTATGTAGTTTTCTTTGTTGTTTCTTTATCTGGTTTTTGAAGTTAGACTTTCTTTGGACCTCCAGCCCCCAGATAATTACATGGAGACTTATTAATTACAAAAGCTTGGCTTTAGCTTAGGCTTGTTCCCAACTTGCTCTTAAAAATGTAAACTAACCTGTTTATATTCATCTACATTCTGCCACATGGCTCATTACCTCTCCTCAATATTGTGTGTCCCACTTCCTCTGTCTCTCGCTGGTGAACCTCTGCTTCTCTGATTCCTTCCCAGAGTTCCTGTCTCTGTCTGGAAGTCCCGCCTATCCTCTCCTGCTTAGCTATTGGCCATTCAGATCTTCTTAAAACCAATCAGAAGGTGTCGTGGCAGAGACAAATCTTCACAGTATACAAAAAGATTATCATGCAACAGATTTTGTTATTATATTAATATTGACTTCCTGGAATGAATTTGAAAGTGTTCCTTCACTTTGTATTTTGCGGAACAAACTAGGAAGTACTGAGATCTTTCTTGGAGTTTGATAGTATCCCGATAATCAATCTGGTCCTAGGCTTTTCTTTGAGTGGAAACTTTTTGGTTTTAATTTTAAATTTTGGAAACAGGGTTTCTCTGTGTAGTTCTGGCTGTCCTGATGGTTGCTCTGTAGACCAGGCTGAGCTCAAACTCACATACTCCTGACTGCTGACTGAGCGAGCAAGTGCCGGAGGCTGAGAGGAAGCTTTTGATCGCAACTTCTGTCTCATCGCTTGTGATGCGCCCAAGTTATTTATATCTTCTGGCTGTAATTCTGGTAGATGATATGCATTCAGAAACTCTATTCCTATGTCTTACAGAATTTTAGAGTATAAGTTTATGGAGCATACTCTAATAAGGTCCTGTAATTTGTTTGATCTGTTGTAATGGCATTCTTTTAATCTCTTATTTTAATTTGTTTCTTCTCTTTTTATCAGATTGGCTAAAGGTTTGTCAATCTTACAAAAAAAGAAAATACAAAAAACTTAGATGCTTTTTTGATTTTTTGATATATATTACTTTTTCCTAATTCCTTTTGCACCATAAGGAAGAATTCATCATGATATCCAAGATTCTCTGTCTCCTAAGAACCGGTTTTGTATGCCCAGAGTTGCTGTAATAGGCACTCAGACCTTAGTACAATAGATACCATGTTAGATGCATCATTCTGACCTTAGAACCTAGCTAGCCAGCCCCAACACCTGCCAAAACAGGAACAAAGACTTCACCCATCCAAGATCTTGTCTGTAGTTCCAGGGTCTGGGGAAGTCCCTGTAGGGGTTTGACTTAGAATAACCCCCATTGATTTGAATGCTTGGTAGCACTAGTTAAAAGGATTAGGACAGGTAGCCTTGTTAGAGGGATGTGTCACCAGGCTCAGTCTCTCTCTCTCTCTCTCTGCCTGTTGCCCATGGATTCAGATGTAGAACTCTCAGCTACTCTCCAGCACCTTGTCTGCCTGCAGATCATTACGTTCCCTGCCGTGATGACCATGGACTAGACCTCTCTCTCTGTTTCTCTCTCTCTCTCTCTCTCTCTCTCTCTCTCACTCTCTCTCTCTCTCTCTCTCTTCCTGTTGCCCATGGAACTGGATGTAGAACTCTCAGCTACTTATCCAGCTCCATGTCTGCTTGTAGGCAGCCATGCTCCCCACTATAATGGACTAAACCTCCGAAACTGTAAGGAAGTCCTAATTAAGTGCTTTCTTTTGTAAGAGTTGCTGTGGTCATGGTGTCTCCTCACAGGCAATAGAACACTAAGACAGTCCCTAAATGTACTAGCCTTGCTTTTGGCTTCTGTAGTTTTGCTTCTCACTGACTGTTCTAACTGAGGGTGTGCCAACCAGAATTATATTTTTCTGCATAAAAAGCAAAGATCAGTGAGGCTTGGGGCTGCATGATGGGGGCAAGCTTCCCAGGTAGCCACTGGCTAACAATATAGAACTTTGGCTTGTAGCCACTGGCTAGCAATATAGAACTTTGGCTTTAAGAGTTCCTGTAAGCCAGACGATAGTGACACATGCCTTTAATTCCAGCACTTGGGAGGCAGAGGCAGGTGGATCTCTGTGAGTTCAAGGCTAGCCTGGTGTACAGAGCAAGTTCTAGGACAGCCAGGACTACTTAGAGAAACCCTATCTGGGGAGGGGCAGGGAGAGTGCCCATGCATTCATTCTCAGGAATCACCTTGTGCCACTGCTGCCTGAGGACATGCGACAATGTTGGTTGTTACTACAGTGAGGGAGTGTGTTACTGACATTTGATAGAGCCAAATGATGTTAAGAATCCCATGAAGCAAGGACAGCTTTCCCACAAGGAATTACCTGGCCCGAATGTCACCAGTGCAGAGAAACCCTTGCTTAGGTGACTACGTGGAAATTATGCAAATAAGTGATGGAGGAAGGTCATTGGTTAAAAAAATAAAGAAACTGCTTGGCTGGCCCTCATAGGTTAAAACATAGGTGGGAGGAGTAAACAGAACAGAATGCTGGGAGGAAGAGGAAGTGAGCTCAGACTCCACAGCTCTGCGCTCTGGAGCAGAGATGCCATGCTCCCAGCTCCCGGGCGGACACGGGGATAGCTCTGCTCTCTGAGGCACACGCGATGAAGCTCTGACCCAGGATGGACGTAGGCTAGAATCTTCCTGGTAAGCGCACCTTGGGGTGCTACATACCTTACTAGAAATGGGCTAGTCCAGCTGTGAGAGTTAGCCGAGAAGAGGCTAGATAGAAATGGGCCAAGCAGTGTTTAAAAGAATAGAGTGTCCGTGTAATTATTTAGGGGCATAAGCTAGCCAGGCGGCCGGGGTGCTGGGGATGCAGCCCCACCGCTCCTATTACTACAAATAAGGGTTCTAATTTAGCAACAGTGGCCTCAAGAATCATACCAATTTCATTTTGTTGCTGAGGGAAGGGTTTATTTGACTTACACTTCCAGGTCACAAGCTGTTTGTTAAGGGAAGTTGGTGCAAGAACTTGAAGCAGAAACCACGGAAGAATGCTACTTGCTGGCTCACTCTTAGGCTACACTAAGTCAGCTAGTCTAGCTTACACCCGAAATAATCACACAGAAACTGTATTAATTAAATCACTCCTTGGCCCATCTCTAACTTATTGACTAACTCCTGCATTGTAATTTAACCCACCTCTTTTAATCTGTGCATTACCACAAGGTCGTGGTCTACCAGCAAAATTTCAGCATGTCTACCTTAGGTGGCGGTCCCATGATGTCTCTCTCTGCCTTTCTTTCTCCCAGAATTCAATTCCATCTTCCCTGCCTACCTAAGTTCTGCCCTATCAACAGGCCAAGGCATTTTCTTTATTCATTAATGGCAATCACAGTACACAGAGGGGACTCCCACATCAGGGTTGCTGTGTAACTTTGGAGCCTGTCCTGGAATTAGCTCTTCTTGTACACCAGGCTGGCCTCGAACTCACAGAGATCATCTGCCTTCGCCTCCCGAATGCTGGATTAAAGGTGTGTGCCATCACTGCCCGGTTAGTTAGCTTTCTTATATAGCCCAGGGCCTACGAAATGGCACCATCTACAGAAGACTTTGCCTTCTGACATCAATTAACAATAAAGACAGCCTTCCACAGACATACCCAAGGCCAATCCTATCTACACAATTCCTCAAGCAAGGCAAGGAATTCCAGGTTGTTCTAGGCTATGCCAAGTGACCGATCAGTGATCTATTTCAGAAGCAAGCTGGGGTTTGGCAAGGTTGCTCAGCAGAAAGCACTTAATGAAGGGCAAATGACCTGAGATAAATCTTGGGAACCCTCCTGGTGGGAAGACAGACAGGACCCCCACAACTGACCTCTGACCCCCACACAAATGCAGCATGCATAATACACAAGTAAATGTAGTAAAAATAAGGATTAGGAAACATAAAATCAAACTGGGTCCCAGAGGCTGGTGCTCCATAACTCTAACACACAGAACACAAAGCTGCGAATACACTTCATAATACTGCACCCAACCGTAAAGCTTCGATTCCCCCATCTCAGGCAAGCTTTCCTTCCCCACAGCACAGTCAGAAGTCTAAGGTGCAGAGTTACACCATGGAGAGTTTTTACTTCAGTATTTGAACTGTTTTCCCTAAAAGTAATTTCATAAATTAGTCAATGACACTTGCTCATGGAATCATTTAGATAACCGATACAGACATGTAATGACTCCCTGGTCAGGGTCATGGTAATACCTGAGGAGCAATGGTAGCTGGAGAAGATTTATAAAGATGGAATGTGGAGTTAGCCACATTAATGTGGAATATGGAAATAGACATCCATGTTAGTCAGGGTTCATGAACAGAACTGATAAAGCAGATGCATGCGTGCATGTATGTATATATGCATGTATGTGTGTATGCATGTATGTGTGGGATTATTAGAGTGGCTTAGAGACTGTGGTACAGCTAGTCCAACAATGGCTGTCTCCCAGTACCAAGTCCAAAAAGTGTCTAGGCTGGTCTTTAGTACACATAAGAATCTAGGAGTAGCAGGCTCTAATGCCAGTGAAGGAATGGACTTGTCAGCAAGAACAAGCAGGCAGAGAGAGCAACCTTCCTTCCTCCGTGTCCTGAAGGTGTGACCCAGATCAAAGGTGGATTTTCCCACCCTAGAAGATTGGGACTTAGGGTGGGTCTTTTCCACAGCTGTCTGACTAAGCAAGATATATTTAGGAGTGCACAAGGGATTGGCCAGACAACTGTCTCCCCCGAAGTCGGACTTTCAGAGGGTAGCCCCGCACTGGCTTTTGATGTTCCTTTTACTAGGAAGGTTTAGGGTTGGTAGAAAGCAGCTGTTGAGATAACTGCTCCTAGCACCTGGACAGAGAAGTGGGGACTCAGGGCTCCAGGCTGCCTGTGGAGGGTAGATAAGGGCAAGAACACGTCATGTGCAAGGGGAGTCATCACAGCCTTCAGGACTGTAGCAAGGCAAAGGGGTGGCTGTACATCACGGGGTTACAAGTTCAGCATAGGTTGAGAAATATGGTTTCCAGGATACATTAGGCTTAGGAAACAGAAACTTATTCTTGTAAGCTACAGAGACAGTAACAATGTATAGCAGTGTGGCACAGAGACAGTAACAATGGGTATCAGTGTGGCACAGGGACAGTAACAATGGGTAGCAGTGTGGCACGGAGACAGTAACAATGGATAATGATGTCGTACAGAGACAGTAACAATGGGTAGCAGTGTGGCACAGAGACAGTAACAATGGATGAGGCTGTGGCTGGTGTTTTGATTTCATATCTTCCCACTTCAAATAACACAGTCAAGAAAAATCCCTCACAGGTGTACCCAGCCTCTTGGGTGTTAATTAATTCCAGATGTAGTCAAGTTAATAACTGCGGCGAACTTCTCGACCAGCGAGAAAGAACAACCACCACA
>NC_022010.1:72781187-72782408 GCF_000317375.1 Microtus ochrogaster
ATACAGTTGTGTGAATTGTAGCAATGATCATCTGGGAAGAGATTGTTTTTGCCTTTGAATTGAGCAAAGACAATTGTCCAGGAATCAATCTTAAAATTATCAATGAATCTATTGTTTAGTATAAGAAACATTGATCATAGTCAATATTTTGTCAAACCATTTTTCAGCTTTTATCCTGCCCCTTTTGTATCAGACAGGCTACTGCTTTAAATTAAGAGTTTAATATCTTAACTAGCAAAACTGAGAAGGTTTAGCCATAAATAGCATTTTTTATAAAACTGTTGTAGAATAAGATTTACATTTAATATACACACTTGCCATAGCTGAATTATAATTAATATACTGTATTTGTTGATTATTGTATACTTTACCTGTTGATTTATATTTTACCTGTTTGAATACCTGTTAGGCAGCATTATCACAGTACTGTTTTAGGAACTAGCCCAAGAGAAAGCCAGACCATATCTTGAGAATAATCTTGAGAAACAGGGAGTTTCCCCCTGCAGGTACTACTGTTTTAGGAACTAGCTGATTACGACCTTGGGAGTTGTCCTCCTGCGACCACCACTGGATTTTTGGAATTTATGACCCTCCCAGACCACTGGGCTGTGGCCTCTTTTCTCAAAAATTCTTTCTCCTGGTCACTCGGGGTCAAACTCCTCCCCCACGGCTTTGGCGCATGTGTGCGCGATCTCAGCAAGGACGGCCTTTGGCAAGCCATGGGGGGGCCCGCGCCATTCCGAGACCTGAGTGAGAGTCTCCCCAGCACTGAGGGATCCCCATTATGTCTATATTTTTAAAATTAGGCAAATATCTACCTCAAAACTTAGCAATACCCCTTTTGGGCCTAAATACAAAGTTGTTTAACCATAAGAACATGTGCTCAGCCTTGCTTGGAGGCGTGGCTGAGCAGAGTGGCTGGGCCGGTTGCCCTGGGCTAGGACAGAGGTTCAAGCTGGTGAGCCTTACCATGGTCCTGCTGCGCTTCTATGCCCTGAGGTCCACGCTGGGAGTGGCCTAGCATTCTAGCCTTGTCGGTCCTCAAGGCAGGTTCTGAGTTTGCAGCTTTGCAGACCCTCAGTGCTGCTTGGCCTTGGAGCTGCAGCTGTTCACATTCCACTACAAACTCCAGAGGCCTCGGTAACTTGAACCATATGAATATAATTCCCTTCCTTAGCATACCTTGTTCAGCAGCAAAATCCAGATCTCTACCAACCCTAT
>NC_022010.1:72783408-72789449 GCF_000317375.1 Microtus ochrogaster
GGGGGACACGCAGCTCCCAAAGGCATAGCCAAATATGGAGTTGTTTATTTCCAACAAGACAGGATGTCGGCGCCATCTTGTAATGGTGATCCTGTCCAGCTCCCTGCAAATAACCAAGAATAGCTATCACAACATATTAAAACATTTTAAAATAAATTTATTATTATTATTATTGTGTGTGTGCATACTTTAAAGAATGTGTACCAAATTGAGGAATTATAGTCCCAAGTGAAAAAATTGAGGTAAGGCATGCATGAACCTCAATCAGGACCTCAGCTCTCAGGAGCTCAGGCAGGAGAATTGTCACGAGTTTGACGCCAGCCTGAGCTACAGAGTTTCAGGCCAACCTGGGGTATAGATGCTGCCTCAAAAAAAACCTTGGTTTACTGTATCTTGGGGAATTAATAAATTTCTCTTCAGACCAGAAAGATGTGTTATTTCCACCTGAGACTTGTACCTGGAGAAAGAACGTTCCCGTGTGTAAGGCACTTTGATGAAAGACACAGCGTGGAGTCTGGACATTTGCACAGGCGGCCACTGGTGTCCATTTATCTGAATCTCTTCCAGGAACACTTTTTAAATAGCCACTTTGAAAGAACAATGTAGTAATGAGGAGCAGGCTGTGTCCCCGCCACCCGTCTAGTTTATACCTGAAATAACCACGTGGAAATCATATTAATTAAACACTGCCTGGCCCTTTATCTCTAGCCCCTTATTGGCTAACTCCTACATATTTGTTTAACCCATTTCCATTAATGTGTATTGCCACTTGACTGTGACTTACAGGCATGAGTCTAACCAGCGTCCATCTCGGAGAGGAGAGCCATGGCATCTGTCACACTGCCTTCTTTCTCCCAGAATTCTGTTCTGTCTTCTCCACCCACCTGAGTTCGCCCTATCAACTAGGCCAAGGCAGTTTCTTTATTTAACCAATGAATGTAACACATAGACAGAAGACCCTCCTACACCAGAACAAAACAAAACAGAAGGTTAAAGTCAATCATGAACTCAGTAAACATGTTCAGAGTGAGGAGGATTTACAATACGTCAGACACTGTAGTGAGCACTAAGGTCCCAGGGACAGCTTCCCCATTTAGGAAACTCGTGGGACAATGGAGGAGACACTGGTCCCAACAAAGGAGAGCCGAGGGTGCTCCAGAGTGTGCACGGACTTCTCGGCAATGTGCAGGCTGTTCCTCTGTGTGCGTGTGTGTGCATGTGAGTGTATGTGTGCGTGCTGTGAATGTGTTTACAGGTGCACATGTATGGGTATGAAGGCCTGAAACTGAAGATAGGTGTTCTCCTTAATTGCTCTCCGCTTTACCAAGACAAGACATCTCACCCAACTAGCAGCTTGCTGATTTGACTAGTCTAGCTAGCCAGTTTGCCCTAATACCCTGTCTCTGCCTTTCAAGTGTTGGGATTAAAGGTGGATGCTACACCTGTAAGATTTTATGTAGGGTCTGGGGATCTCAACACTGGTCCTCATGCTTATATAGAAAGTGCTTTATCCAATGAGGTCTCTCCCCAAACCACAAGTCGATTTTTAAGCAAGCAACCATAAAAAGATTATAAAAATTTATAAATAGCCAGGCAGTGGTGGCACACACCTTTAATCCCAGCACTTGGGAGGCAGAGGTGGGTGGATCTCTGTGAATTCAAGGTCAGCTTTGTCAACAAAATAAGTTCCAGAAAAGCCAGGGCTACACAGAAAAACCCTGTCTTGAAAAACCAAAAATAAAATAAAAATTCAAGAATAAAATTGTAGCACGAATTCTAATTGGTCTTAATAGTAAAAACTCAGAATCAGCTATCAGAGGGTAAAAGCTGAAGGATCAGAGAAGCAGAGGGGCCAGTCACTAGAGTTCTTATCAATGCTCAGACCAAAGGGGTGAACCTGTCCTAGGAATTCTCAGATTGCCTTGAGCTTCTGTCTCCTCCCACCCTGTATTCCTCGCTCCAGCCAGCAATATCAGTCCTGGGATTAGAGGCATGGGATACCCAGTGCTAGGATCTCCTTTGTGTGAGTTCTGTTTTTCTTTTAGATATACAAAATCTCATGTAGCCCAGGGTGGTCTTGAACTCACAGAGATCTGCATGCCACTGTCTCCTGAAAGTGTGCCACCACTGCCTGGTCTCTGTGGCTAACTAGCGGCTTAGCTCTGTACCCTGATCTTCAGGCGAGCTTTATTCATTAGATTACAAACATCACTACATAAAATTTGTATTAACTTCTCTGAATGAGCTAATGTACATACAGCATTTGCAAATACATTTGCTATTCACCAACATAGTTAGCTTAAGAATTTACTGCCAGGGCTGGAGAAATGGCTCAGCAGTTAAGAGCACACTGCCTACTCTTCCTAGAGGTCTTGAGTTCAATTCCAGCAACCACATGGTAGCTCACAACATCTGCAACGAGATATGGCGCCCTCGTCTGGCCTGCAGGCATCACTGTAAACATAAGAAATCAATCTTTAAAAAAAATAAGAAAAGAATTTATTTCCTTTGAGATCATGTCCTATCAATATTTTTTGTGATTACCTTGATTCTTCTGTGATGCATATGAGCCAAGTTACTACTTGGACTACTTCAGACATTTAGTCAGTTTTACCAGGGTTCTCACGTCAATTCTCTGAGTGCTTACTTACATCAGCATTTCGAGGAAACAGAAACAGAAGGTCCATGAGACAACGCAGGTTTGACCTGCCTGCTTCAAGACAGCTGTGTGACTTCTGGTCTTTAACTTCCTTATTAATCAGTGGAAACTGACCTGATGATGACCCCCTTTGACCCTTTCTGAATAGACTGCCTATCCCCAGGACAGACCTCAGCACTGTGTGGTGTGAGTTTCCTCGGCCCTTTCCCAAACCACCTGTTCCTCCTGTCTCCTTACTTCTATTACACCACCAGAATCAGAATCGTGACATGTCAACATGCACAAATTCCAGCGCAAACGACCCGTTAGGAAAGCTTGTGTCATCGCTGTTATTAGTCTTCAGAAAGGGACATCACTGGGAATGGTGCCTGCTGCGTGTCATCCCAGCACTGCCGAGGCTGACACAGGAGGACCAAACCTTGAGGCCAGTGTGGGCTACAGGGAATTGGAGATCACTTTGACTACAAATCAAAGTCTTATACCAACGGAAATGTGCACTGGACAAGAGGGTGTTTCTCAGTGGTCAGTGCTGGCCTAGCGCATGCAACACCCTGAGCTTAGCGTGACTGACAACGACTGACTGCGTGAATATGAAACTCGCCCCACTGTCCTCTTAACCCACCACGATTCGTTATCTGTGTCCTTCCGTGTTCCTGGAGACAGAGCTCATCTGTCAGTGGATGGCTACTGCATTCAAGGGAGCTCCTTACAGTGGGAGCGAGTTTCATATTTTCTTAAAAAACACTTTATCATACTCACAACTACAGCAGAATACAATTTGAAACATGGCTATCTAACTGATACAAGACTCATTCATAAGTTTAGTCTCAAGAAGTAACTTCATGTCCTTTGTCGCTCCTGACCACGTAGGCATTCAGGAAAGTACGTGACGTAACAGGCTTCCAATCTCTGTTAAATAAAGAGTGACTATCACACATGATGTAAATCACAGTCTTTCCGATTGGTTTCCTGCGAGCTCAGGAGAGCAAGCATGGTGTCGGGACGTCAGCTGAAGGACTTCCAAAGTCCATGGTCACTTCAAGTGGCACGCCAAAAAAGCCTTGGTCGGGGCCGCCCTCGGAGAACTCCGCCCCTGTGCCCGCCCCGCCCCTTTCTTACTCCCCGTTCCCCACCCCTCTGCATACGTCCCGCCCCTTTCCTCCCCCCGCCCTCGCCTCCGCTCCGCCCCTTTCCTCTGCCCCGCCCCTTTCCTATTTCCTGCTCCCTTACCCCTTCGTCTACGCCCCGCCCTTCCGCTCGGCTGGGCTCCCAACCGTGACAGCTCCGTTGCTTCTCCGCTACCCACGCTCCGCCCCTCCTCCTCCGCCCCACCCTTCCGTCCCACTAGGCTCCGTCCGTGAGAGCCCCTCCCCTTCCGCTCCGTCCCGCCCCCTCTTTTCTGGCAGGCTCCCTCCTTGAAAGCTCTTCCTTTTCCGCTCCGTCCTGTCACTCTCTTCCGCCCCGCCCCCCCGCCAACGCTCCGCCCCCTAAGAGGTGGAGGCGGACACGGAGTGGGAAAGTAGACCACTGCAAAAGCCTTGTTCCCCTAAATTCCGACCCGTGACAGGTCGTGGCCCACCCCACTACCGGGAAGCCTGCCTTTAACTGTCCAGTAGCGGAGGTGAACGCAAACGCGCCGTCTGTGCGCCTGTGCAGAGGTCCCCATCGCGGTTGTTCGCTTTTTGGTTTTGCATCCAGGTGGTTGGTGCTCTGAGGCTGAGAGCTGATATCCAGGGGTCGCTGACTTCGGTTTGGAACCTGGTGTGGGGACTCCCGGGGCCGGGGGCCCTCGGTTGCTGGGACTAGTGAGGCACCAGCGAGGCAAGTGCGGAGAGGTGATGTGTCGAGCACCGGCCTCCGGAATGACTGCCTCTCTCTCAGATTATGGGTCCCTGACGCTATCAGTAAACAGTTTGAGCCTGCCTATCAGACGGTTATTTAACTACATAGTTTAAGACTACGTTATGAAAATGTACAAAATGAAATAAAGAGAGGGATGAGGTCAGCTGCTGGGATGTTGGCCATCGGTACAATGCTTGACAAGCGTGCATGAAATCCTAGGTTCAAGGAACTAATTGAACCAGGCATATGCTTGCAATCTCAGCGCCTGGTTAGCGGAGAGCCCCCAATATATTGGGAGTGGAAAGAGAGCGCCACATCTTTTAAAGAAAATATAAAGCGGTTGTACCTATTTTCTTTTTAAGGTCTTGGGTGTAATCTGACTAATTTGAAGTTATGCATTTTAAGTGAACAACGATTTTTAGTAACTCTGGTTATTAAGACTTGTTTTTTTTTTTTCTTAGCACTTTAGACTTCATTTCATGAGTCAATGATTTTGGGGTTTTGGTTCTTTTATTTCATGTTTCAGTGGTCTGGGGCTTGCGTGTCATTGTCTTGATTTAACAATGTTTGCCATAGCTAGAAATATAATTCTAAGGAGACCTGTGGGTCCAAAAGGAAGAAAGTTTTAAGGAGTGCTACTAAATCATATTCACTGAAGAACCTTCCCAGTGACACACACTTAAGGTTGTTTTTACAATCTACACTTCTTACTGTCCCCTTCTTACTAACTTGTTGGAACAAACGACCCTTTCACAGGGGTTGCGCAAGACCACAGGAAAACAGATATGTACAATATGACTCATAACAGTAGCAAAATTACAGCTATGAAGTAGTAACGAAAATAATTTTATGGCTGGGGTCACCAAACCTGAAGGACTGTATTAAGGGTGGTAGCATTACGGAGGCTGAGAACCTCTGAGTGGAATAAGAAACACAGAGAGGAGCAGCTGACTGTGCAGTTAGCGAGACTCTGGAACCCACAGTCCTAAATGGAATGTCGTCACCAAAGCCCTCCCCTCAGGGCTCAGGAATCTATGCCAAAGAGGAGGCAGAAAGATTGCAAGGGTCGGAGGTGACAGATGACCCCAAGGAACAGTGTCTTCCTGATAGACACGTGAACTCAGAGATTATGGCACATGGTCAGGCCACATGGGGTCCTAGCACTGAGAGCATGGAGTGACATCTGGGAGAGTGCAGAGCAGACATAACCAGCAAACTGAACCAGTCATTTGAGGAGAGCTCGGAGGGGAGAGGGGACAGGGATGGAAGGGAATGCAGAGCATTGGCCAAAGGCCAAAAAAAGGGCTTGAGCAGCTAAAATGGCTGGTTTTATCTAAGAAAGAGCAGCTGGTAGCTCAGTTTGGCCCTTGGGCTGGAGGAATTCAGAGTAGGGGACAGGGTATGACAGCCATGAGGACCCAGTAACAGTAGGGCCTGAGGGATCTGGAGCATCTGGTGGCCAGATTCCCCTTTGGTATTTCAGTGGTTTGTCCTGGGTTTGAGACCTAAAGGACAATAACCCCTAACCAAGAAACTATCT
>NC_022010.1:72790485-72801629 GCF_000317375.1 Microtus ochrogaster
CAGAAGAGGGCACTAGACCCCATTACAGATGGTTGTGAGCCACCATGTGGTTGCTGGGAATTGAACTCAGGACCTTTGGAAGAGCAGACAATGCTCTTAACCTCTGAGCCATCTCTCCAGCCCCTCCTGGTTCCTTTTTGATGGAATGATTTAGGAACCAAGATCTGGGCACGAAGACCTTTTATTGGACTAGTGAGTTGCTACTGAGTGTGTAATCTTGGTGACTCCTGGCTTTCACTTTTGAAAAGCACACACTGGAGACTTCTGCACTTCACAGCACATGGGCACAGAAGGGGGAACAATGGCCGTGGACTGTGACCCTTTCCTGCCTTCAGCTGTATCAATGCCTTCTAGTAACTGCTGACAAAGGGATATGGTTTAGTTTAACAACATACTGGAGCAAGGAAACCAGAGTCATGGTTTTAAAAATTTTATCCTTTTAAGAATTTTCAAAGCAACTTCTAAATATTGACAGCAGTTGCGAAATTTTGTAAAGAACCAAGTGAGTGGGTATTAGTGACTCAGCTTCTGAAAAATTGTAGATGTTTCCTTTTAAGGAAATGTCATCCTAATATGACGGCTTCCTACTGTCATCAGCTAATATGTCAGGGTTAATTGTAACCAGGAGGAGGTGAAGAGCAATGAAAAAGATCCATACATTTCCCAGGTGGTCTTTGTACTGACTTTTTCCCTGACTTGAGGGTCTGCTTAGATTCTCACAGTTTTTACATTGTGTACAGATAAACAGTAGAAGGGTCAGTTCTGCCATTAACAGTATCGTCCTTAGTTTTCAGTTCATTTGCAGAAATAAACTATTAAATATTACTTCCTTAGGTATTTCTTACCTAATGATGCAAGGCAAATTTCCTTGCACCCAAATGAGCCCTTCATTTCATTAGAAATTCTAGCCTGTATGTACCCCAGTGAGAAGCCGTCTTTCTGTTACCTTCCAAAAATACATAAATCAATGGGTGAGTTCACGTCTTTTGGTGTCAGCACTAGCTCCAGGCTGGTACGAGGGTCATCTGAGCAGATCTACTTGGAAACCCCCAGAGTGCCCTTTCCCAGAAGGCAATGGGCTGTGCGTGGGCTAAGGTGGTGCTGGGGAAGCAGAAACATTGTTACTTTGGCCCCTGGGCTCTTGAAGGGGACCTGCATAAGAGGTCTTAAAGCAGAGACTGAGTATAAAGTGACTCCTGAGAGACGAGGCCACCGTTCTGAGCGCTGTACGCAGCATGATCGGAAAACCTGTTTTCAGCGTAGCTTGAAGAGAGATTGAAACTGACTGAGTACTCAGTAAAGAAGTGAAAAAAAGGTTGTCTTCAAGTGTGGACAGCTGTACCCCTTTCCAACAGGTAAGCATGGATCCCTAAAACACACGTGTTCTGACGTCAGCTTGTCTTGGTGGGGTAGTGCAGCCCTATAAGCCTGTGGGCAAATTATTTAGTCTTCTTTATGAGAACCCAGCAGTGCCTCTGTGCCACTGGCTTAAATTATTGCATCCAAGAGCTTAGAACAGTCCTCAGTCCTCAGTCAACACTGGTTATTACTACCCTGGCCGTCATGACTATAGCTTCTCTGTTTAAAAGGGCACAGGTGAGACCTGGTTCTGCTGGAGAAAAACCTGAAGGATATGGAATGCCTGTGAGAAAACCTTCGGCCTCCACCCTCTGGTGGCTGGAATAACAACCTGCCCTCATGTCAACCTCTGCCCACCGCGTCTTCTCTCATTCTCAGCAGATTGTCTGCCCAACTTGTACTTTCTAGAAAACCAGAAGCAATTCCCAGATCAGGTCTCCTTATCACTAGAACCCGGGTTCACAGGCATCTGTCCTTCAGTTTCTACTGGGAAGTCTCCTTCCTCCAAGGGGCGGTTTGCCAAAGCTTACTGTCCCCTTCTCCTCTGTGCTCCTTCTCATCAATAGCCCAGCATTCTCCAGTCTCCCAGCTTGAAGGGAGGCATCTTCTCCATCCCTTCCAGAAGCCAACCTTTCCACTAGCATTCATAAGCAAACGCGGTACTATTGTCCAGAACTATCTTTTCTTTTAACATTTTATGTGTCCCAGTGTTTTGTCTGCATGTATGTGTTTGCACCACATGTGTACCTGGTGCCCAAGGAGGCCTGAAGAGGGTGTCAGGTCCCCTGAAACTGGAGATACAGATGTCTGTGGCAGCTGTGTGCATTCTGGGTTCCAGATCCTCTACAGAAGAAACAAGCGCTCTCAAGCACTGAGCCATCTCTCCAGACTCACAGTCTGTATTTTCTCAGGTCCCATTTTTTTCCTCAGTCCCTGACGTGTGTCTTTCTGTCCCTGCCGTTCGCTTGTTTTTGTTCAGGGCAAGATTTCCAGCCAATGTCTATACCCACAAGATTCTTCGCAGTGTTGTCTCAAACTTAAAAAAAAAAAATCATATTTAGTGCCCTCCTCCAGGACATGCTGTGCATAGGACAATTCACAGACATATAGTGTTCTCCCTGCCCGCACCCTGACTTCCGCTGAGCTGATCTGCTGGCTCCCTGAGTGCAGCCTCCCTTTGCTTCGGGCCTGTACTGTCAGTGTCAAGGCTCCATTGGTGCTTCAGTTTGCCTGACTGTCCTGACCGTTGTGTGGACACTGTTGTGCCCAGAGTCAGGACCCTCAAAGACTCCTCAGAGACCAGATCCAATACAAAAACCAAGAGTCTTTTTATTATTCCAGCATTCTGTGGCCGGCCATCCTACACAAAGGCAAGATGGCAGCGACTCTGAGAGGGAGGCGTGGCTTCAGGAGGGGCGTGGCTTCAGATAGGCGGGGCTTCCTTTAAGCCTTACTAGGGGCCGTGTCTAAGGAAGTTGAATCAATTTAGACTTGATTAGCTTAAGCAAGTGGAAATCATATTAGTGTGTTATAATTGGCTAGGGCTAGTCAGGGGTTAGTCCAGTCTACAGCTTTTAATTTTTGTTCAGGCCTGGGACTGGCCCTGTCGTTGTGGGGCTATGGAGGCTGGCTCAGGCCTGGCCTAGTACTGCGCTTACCAGGCTCCTCCTGGCTGTTGGGGTGTTGGAGATTGATTGTCCTTTATCCGTGGCTCTTTTTCAGAAACTGCTTGTTCAGTCTCAAGAAACTCAGGCCTGATTTCTGAGAGAGAACTGAGCAGCCTGTTATGGCATCTGCTCGGTCCTTTCAGACACCTGGCTGGCACCCAGAGAGCCCATTCTCTCTTCCACATTTTTTCTCACATATTACATTGCAACCACAGCATCCCCCCACTCTTCTCAATCCTCCCCCTATCTCCTCTCCCCAGATCCACTCCTTTTTTCATTTCAGAAAAGGGCTGGACTCCCAGGGATATCAACTAAACACAAGATATCAAGTTTTAATAAAACTAGGCACATCCCCTCATAGTAAGGCTGGATGAGGAAGCCCAGGAGGAGGAAGAGGGTCTCAAAAGCAGGCAAAAAGTCAGAGACAACCCGCCAGTGGGCCCTTTGTATTTGAAATACTAGAGAAAATTACCTTGTATTAAATTTTGTGCTCAGGGTTTCTTGCTGTGGATTATTTTAACTAGGCAAAGATGTGTTATATTTGTTATGTTGTGAATACTACTACTTTAACTGTGTAAAGGTGTGTTAATTTTGTTTAGGCTGCCTTTGTTTAATGATGTAAGGACATGTGTTCTGCCTCTCACTGCTTCCCCGTGTCTGTGTTCGGTGCACTGGCACCCAGTTCGCGAGCTTTGGGCAAGGAGCAGGAGGTTAAAATATACAGACACACAGAGAGACAGCGACACGGGTCATCCTTGAATTCCCCAAGAATGCCCCCTTTATTGTGTTCAGGAGCAGATTATATAGAGATAGCCACACCCCAGCCAAACCCAACCAGAAACCACTCTGCCATCAGGAACTCCTGAAGGTCTCGTCTCAGAGCAGCTGTAGGCACTCAGATCAGGGGATTACAAGAAATTCAGGATCTGGGGTCTCACTGCTCCCAACAGTGTTCAGTTATGTAAAGATGTGTTGCATCTGTTTCACATGGCCTACCTAAGGTACCTGATTGGCCTAATGAAAAGATAAGCCGCCAGTAGCGAGGCAGGAGGATAGGCAGGGCTGGTGTAGAAAGAATAAATAGGAGAAGAACTCTAGACTTGAGAGACGAGAAGAATGGAAGAAGACAGGGAGAACAAGGGAGATGCTCAGGGCCGGAAACCAGGGCCGCCAGCCAGTCAGAGAGACAGCAAGAAAGTAAGAAAAGGGAAAAAGCCCCGAGGCAAAATACACAAAAAGAGAAACAGGTTAATTTAAGTTAAAAGAAGTATCTAGAAACGAGTTAAGACCACGCATTCATAACTAAGTCTCTGTGGCATGAGTTGGTTGGTGCCCCCCCCCCCAAAAAAAAAATTCCTGGTACAACTTCTTGAGAGTGGGTTTACAATTTCCACAAGTTTAGAAAACCATCAGTTGTTCCTTTTATGGTGGTTTTTGGCACCCTCTTTTCTGTGTGTGTCATATCTGTGCAAATGTGTACACGTATTTCAATGTGTGAGCATAAGTGCCCAAAGTTGATGGCAGGTGTCATCTTCCAGCTATCTCTCTAGAGCAGGATCTCTCATTGAACCCGGAGCTCATCAGTTCTGGCTGGTCTAGCTAGTCAGCATACTACAGGGATCCTATGAAGAGAATCCTAAGTCCTGGGCTTCTAGGAGGCCACCACGCCTGCCCAGCATTCGTATAGGTACTTGGAGATCTGAACTCTGGTCCTCACGTTACCCACGAAGCCACCTCCCCAGCCTTTGATAACCATTCCAATGCCCTAGTCTAGTAATTCTGCTGACTTTTCTCCCACTATAGGTTGCATTTTCTGTCTCTTGGAATTCCTGGTAATTATTGACTAAAACCCAAGGATTGTAGAATTTGCTTGAGTGATGGGATTGCTGTGTACCTATAAACAAGTTTGGGTTTTCTTTTAGGGTGTAGTTAAGTTACGTGGAAATGGCTTAGTCATTTGGGTGGAATTAGATAAGTGTTTAATGCCGGGCATCAGTTGTACTATGGGGGCAAGTCCTCTTCAGCACCACACCTGATGATCAGGGAGTACTGAGTTCTCTGTGTTGGTTCTGGGGATGGAGCCCTCATCTTTGATCTGTATATAGCTGAATTAATTTTGAAGGCCCGTTGCAGCTCTCTGGAGCTTTCTCTTAGCGTGTAGCTCATTTCTTTCCAGTGCTGTGCCCTGGGAAACCTGTCGAGCCCTTCTGGACTCCTAACTCTCAACTCTCCCTCAACCCCAACCCACCCTGGGCTTTCCTTCCTCCCTGGACCAGGGATAGACACTCTCTGGAGTCGGCTAGAGCAGTCGTGGGAGGAACTCTTCTGTGCCATGGGTCATTATCTGGTATCTGACATGGACTCACCTCTTGCCTGTCACTCGAGAGGTTGCAGCTGGGGCTAGGACACACCAGGTGTGGTTTAGTTTATCACGGCATGAGCAGCAGGCTCATTGCTCAGCTGTGTTCTACGTACTTTCTCTTCATTTTCTCTGCTATTCTTACTAAGAGAAAGTTAGACTTCATGAATTGACCACTCATGTCTCATAGTCTGTTCTTTAGTTTTATTTCTAGGCAATTTATTTGATTCCTAGAAAACTTTTTTTATTTCTAGAATTATATGCTTACTTTTAAACTTGTTTTATATACATATGCATGTAGACATCCCCACTTTATCATTATTAATGCACTAATATAAAGTACGTTAAATTGATTTTCATGGCATTTTCTTCTGTTTACTACTCTATTTCTTCAAAAGTCAATGGTTCTGTTTTGGAATTTTCTCTTAAGGTGGGTAGTTTCTCTCATTTTTTGGGTGATCTTTGGGTTCTGATTTATATTTAAAAGGAGAAGTCAATTTTCATGGGTAGCTAGTGTAGCAAAGTGTTTTTTTTCCAGACAATGGCACCAGTTCCTGAGGCAGACCTTTCTCTTAGTCTAAGCAGAGGCTTGGTCATTGCCAGAGCTGCTGCAGTACCGAAACCCTCTGGGCCAATGGATTTGGCAACATTCCTAGATCAGTCTTTTTTTTTTTTTTTTTTTTTTGAGACAAGGTCTTTCTTGCTTTGTAGCCCAGGCCAGCCTTGAACTGGTGATCCTCTAGCCTTCCTGGTGCTGGGATTTTTAAAAAGAATAAGAGTTGTACAGACTTCTTTTTGGCCTAAAAGTAAAGGCATCATGCCTCATAGAAGAGCAAGGAGGGCAGAGAGAGAAACAGTAGCTTCTTGGGATTGCCATTCTTTTGACAGATTTTAAAATTTAACCCTTTGGTTTTTAGGCTTTTTTTCCTGCTGTCATCTTCCCACCACCTCATACCTGAGAGAAATGATTTTATATATTTTAATTATATAGAGCCAACAGGGAAGGAGCTTTGCTAATGTATTTGAAAATGTATTTCCAACATAGGCATGGTTATTTATAATTTAAATATGCATATTAGTGTGCTGTCTTTTGCGTGTCATAACTCATGCCAAAATGACGAAATGGATCCTTTAAAATTTAAAGTTTAAGTAGACATTTTATAGTGTTTATCAAAAGGCATTAAAAAAAATAAAACTCCCAATATGTTTTCCTAATGTATGTTGGTGGTCACTGTTTGGAATCCCTGGGGTCCCAACATGTGGGTCCCCTCTGCTCCCTGAAGCACAGCTTGCCAAGGACTCTGCCTTGCTGCACCATTTGTCTCCTGGAGAGACCTTTTGCAGAAACCAGTGGGGAACTTCTGTCTGCACCACAGGGCAGACAGACAGACGGAAGCATTCTTTTGCCCAAGTTCAGGAGGAAGTTTAAGCTTGAACCTGTTGATGGATCAGTGCCAACCTTTTTAAAACTACTATATCTGGATGGGGGTGCAGCCTTCAAATTTTCTAAATTAGATTCCTCAAAGAGTTTACCAAACTTGTTAAAATACCCTGGAAATGTAAATTAAACTACTTTAACCCTCAAATCAAAGCTTTCTAACTTTGCATCTTGCAAAATATAGCTGAGAGCCTTTGACATGCTAGGCCAAGTAGGCATGGCTCTGAATCCTCAGGTTGTTGCTATGACATGCTAGGCCCAGTAGGCGTGGCTCTGAATCCTCAGGTTGTTGCTATGACATGCTAGGCCCAGTAGGCATGGCTTTTGTATCCTCAGGTTGTTGCCATGACAAAATGCCACAGATGACAAAACAACAGGAATTTTTTTATTTTTTATAATTTCTAGTCCAAGATCAAGGCAATGAGTTATTCAGCTCCTGTGAGGCTTTTCTTCCTGGCTCTCAGAGGTCTGCCTTCATGCTCAGTCCTCACAGGGTGGAGAGAGCACCCTCTCTGGAGTCTCTGCTTCCAAGGGTTCCACACTGACCACCTCATTTAACCCCAGTCACGTTCTACCAGCCCTGGCTCAAGGGCAGCCATGTTTGGAACTGGGGTTCAGTTTGCGAATTTGGGGTGGGTGCCGTTCAGTCAGCGGCATTATTTCCTCATGTTTTGTACGGTCCTGAGAATGATCTATGACAGTCATATGGCAGTTTTGAATGAATGAGTTTGTTAAGGAAGCCAAAATAATAATAAAAAAAGAATAGTAAGAGGGAGGAAGATAGGTAGGTACATATGTACATGCACACATACATACATACATACATGCATGCACACATGCATACATAACAAAACATCATCTCCTTGGCCTTGAAAACATCTGCTAGAAACTAACTTGGGAAGCCCCTTGAAACCTGGAGTTCTAGTCCCAGGCAGGGCAGAGTGTCCCCATGGGGAAGGCTTCCAAGGGAAAGGACGAACAGAAACAGGTAGAGATGGCTCAAACGTCCAGCAGAAACAGGGGGGTGGAGGCAGTCATCTGGAATTCTCACTGAGCCTTCTCTGTGGATATGCATCCCCTGGCTGAACTTCTGACTTCATGGTAGGTGTTTCTATATCACTGGATAAGCAAGAGTAACCCCTATTGGAAATGGCTCACCTTCTAGCTGCTTTCAAGGGCACAGTGTTTTCACTCATGGACTCTGTTGTTTCTTCCTCCCCATCACAAAGTTAGGGGGACCATCTCATCTCCAGGCAAGGGGCTTTGGAAGACACTTTGAGCTGAACAAGCTTGGATTTAAAAGGAGAGGAGATTGCTCAGAGGAGCCTTCTGAGTAAGCTGTACGTGATGGTTCCAATGCAGTGCCCTTCACACCTCCTGAAGTCCGCTGCGGAACTAACAGGGCATGCTCAATGAGAGCAGAGCATGCAGTAGAGGTAGCAGCTCATTTGAAGGGGCTAGACCAGCTGCCACGCTCTAGGTGTGAACTCTCTAGGTGTGATTAGTGGGGTACAGAAGCACAGGGGCTAGACCAGCTGCCATGCTCTAGGTGTGATTAGTGGGGTACAGAAAGCACACATAAGCAATATTTAGGAAAATGGAACACTGAAGGGATATGCCTGGCAGTGATGGCTCATGGCTTTAATCCCAGCACTCTGGAGGGGGAGGCAGGTGACTCTCTGAGAGTTCGAGGCCAGCCTGGTCTACAGAGTGAGTTCCAGGACATCCAGGGATACACAGTGAAACCCTGTCTCAAAAGTCAAAACAGAGAACTGAAGGAATATAGTCTTGACTTTGGGTCTGAAGAAGACAACCTCTTCATTTGGACTGGTCAAACGCACTGCTGTTTTCTCGTCAGCTCAAAATGCGCCCACTATGGGCGTTATAGCCGGTGTCGGCTTTGGTAGAACGAGGCATTTCTGCACGGAGGAAACACAATGGGCCCACCGAAGTAGGCCCTTGGTGCAGCTGGGGAGACCGTGGAACTGAGGACCCGAGTCATGGATGCTGTGGAGGCTCATGCGTGCACATGTTTCTTCCCTGTTTTAATCACATTTACAGAAACTTCTTTGCTGCTTCCGGAATAAACCAAAACAAACTTTGCGCTAAGCAGGGCCTAAGCCTGCATTTGTCAAGCTGAGGTTCTGGATTACACAGTGTCGTCGGCCCTTGAATACACAGCGTGACTGGAGAGCCGTCCATGACTCCTTCGATGCCCATTGTTTCTGTGTGCTTCTGGCTGTAGTTTATAGTAACCTTTCTCAGGTGCAGAACAGAAGTTCTTGGAGCTAGTGTCACCTCAGGCCACCTCGTAAGCTGTGAGTAATGAATGGAGGGCAAGAAACCTGGCCTCTTCCCTTGGCCAGCACGTCTGAGCCGCATTCTGGCTCCTTCCCTTGGCCAGCACGTCTGAGCCGCATTCTCTCTGCACAGTCTTGTGCATGCTTTCCACAGGCTTAGGGGGTACCAAGGTCAGGAGCGGGCTCACGGGAGGACTTCCTTTCCTGTGTCCCCTCCTCTCTGCTCTGTTGCTATCCCTTCTCCCGGGGAGAACCCTGCATTCAGTCGTCAGAAGGTTTTCTGGAAGTGGGGGGAAGTGTTAAATTAGGATAAATGGTAGTCTGGACCCAAAGTGATGTCCTCGCCACCGCTTCCTCACGGAGAGCTCACGTTGCCTCCTTAAAGGGCCAAGAAGGGAATCTGGAGAGAAGACACACATTTCCTCTCCTGCCCGTCCTCTAAAGTCCTTCGTGCTGCTCAGGATTTGGGCAGCACCAGAGACTTAGGATGTGGCAGGGCTGTCACTAAGACCTCGGACCACAAACCTGCACGAGCAGGTGGAGCACACACACACATCCCAGCTGACACAACTGCTCTGCCGAAGGTTTCACATCTGCTTATCTCTACCACAGCGGAACATTTTTAGAGTACAAAAACAAAGACACAGAAGCTCTGAGTCAGGACGTACGTCTGTGCTCAGGGACTTCTGCATTCACCAAGGCAGTGGTTCTCCAAATTCAATGTGCCGCAGAATCACCTGTGCCTGCTAAAACCCTGACCAAAACCCAGACCCAGGGTCTTTAAGCCAGTAGGTCTGAGACAGAGTCAAGCACAGATTTCTTATACATTTCTGGTGGTACTGACTTTCCAGGACCAAGGAACGCACTGTGAGAAATGTTAAAGAATTTTGATCTTTTTATCACTAACTTGAAGCACAATTATTAGAAGCTCAGAGACAGATATTGGGGTTCAACCTGAAGATCAGAGAAGCAAATCAAATCAGCCAGCCACTGACTCTTAACTTAACCTCAGTCCAAAAATGGCAATCCTGCCTCTAGGAATCTCAGAATAAGATTGTGTCTGAGAGCTGTCTCCCCCCCCATCCCGTTTTATAATCCTCTCTAGGGCTGGGATTAAAGGCACTAGTGCCTGGTTTCTATGGCAACTAGTTTGGCTACTAGGACTAAAGGTGTGTGTCATTGCTGCCTTGTCTGTAAGGCTGGCCAGTGTGGCTGTTTTACTTTTCTGACCCTTAGGTAAGCTTTATTTATTAAAATACAAGTGAAATGCCACTACAATACTAGTGTGTGTGCGCGCTCGTGTGTGTGTGTGTGTGTGTGTGTGTGCATGCCTCCATGCACATGCATGCATGTGTTTGCAGGTGTGTGTATGCATTCACACATTCACATGGGTAACAGTGTGTGTGGATGCACTTGCACATGTGCCATGTATGTGTGTTTGGGGGCCAGAAGACAGCTTCAAGGACCATTCCTCAAGAGGTGACGTCTGCCTTATTTTTGAGACAGGGTCTCTCATTGGCCTAGGGCTTTGAGGTAGGCTAGGCTGGCATCCAGGAAGCCAGAGAACTCTGCCTGCCTCCACTTCCTAGAGCGGAGATTTCAAACAAACCCTAACTCTAACCTTAACCCTAACCTGACCTTATATTTATTTTTGCATGAATTCTGGAGGTTGAGCTGAGACCCTCACATTTGTGCAGCAAACCCTTGACAGGCTGAACTGTCTCCCCAGCCCCCACAATTGTAACTCTTCAAGTCACTGTCCCTGTGTTCTTCTGAAGTGACACAGGTCTGCTTTTCTTTCTTTCGTAATTTCTTTCTTTCTTTCGTAATTTCTTTCTTTCTTTCTTTCTTTCTTTCTTTCGTAATTTCTTTCTTTCTTTCTTTCTTTCTTTCTTTCTTTCTTTCTTTCTTTCTTTCTTTCTTTCTTTCGTAATTTCTTTCTTTCTTTCTAAAATATTTGTTTATTATGTATACAATGTTCTGCCTGCATGACAGAAGGGGACACCAGATCTCATTACAGA
>NC_022010.1:72801754-72815606 GCF_000317375.1 Microtus ochrogaster
CTTTCTTTCTTTCTTTCTTTCTTTCTTTCTTTCTTTCTTTCTTTCTTTCTTTCTTTCTTTCTTTCTGCGTGTTGTTACATTGTAACTTGTAGACTGTCAACCTTTGTCCTCAGTGGGGCTGGAGTTCAGGTCCCAGCACCCATGTGGTGGCACACAACACCATCTGCAACTCCAGTTCCAGGGAATCCAGTGCTCTCTTCTGACCTCTGTGCACCAGGCACACACATGGTGAATATATACACATGCAGGCAAACCACTTATACACACAAAACACACACACACACATATATATCTAATTCTTGTTAGTACTGGTAGGGTATTTCAAATTTTCTTCCTAATTAGGTAACCTAACCAATGGTTGAGCAACTTCTTTACCTAGTCATAAAATAACTTTCCTCTAAAGCAGAAACAGCCATTTCATTCTTTTCAGAATAAAAACACTCGCTGTATCCAAGTGTACGGCAAATACAGTGCAGTTCTGTCGAAAGCTGCAAGGCTTAGGCCCTTGTGGGGAGGCTTTAGTGCTGTTCCTCTGGCTTGGATGTGGTTGGTGCTCCCAATGTTCATGTGTTGGAGACTTTAGCCTCAGTGTGGTGTGGGACCTACTGAGAGGTCCCTGCCACTGAAGGGGTTGTTCCCAGAAGAGATCAGGGTAGTGTGTTCGTGTTCTGTGTTCTTGGGAGGATCAAAGAAAGAGAGTCACTCCAAGATGAAGGTAGGCCTGTGGCAGCAGGGAGGCCCCCCTCGATGGCCTGAACCCTCATAGTCCTGCAAAGGTGTATTTATTGATTGTTACACAGCAAGTTCCTCATCCCAAAGCCCTTTGATCCACATGATCCCTGCAGGAAAACATCACACCCCTGCAACTTCAGTCCTTATTCGGTGCTGTTTGCAGAGCCCAGTAACGCGAGATGTTCCAGGTGCGCCAGGATAGCCTTGTGACCAAAGTCATTTAAAGGAAGTAAAACAACCCTATGCACCATAGAAAACAATCGTGGTTCTCAACAATAATTTCTTCCAAGTCTAAGGACCTCCAACAAACAGCTGTCACTTTCTAATGTTACCCTGGATACGGTGAAGCACAGCGACTTCATTCTAACGCTAAACCTGGATACAATGATGGACTTGATTCCACTACAGTATATCTCACGGACCCAGAGTGGCTCTCCCCTGGAGGACCCGAGTTTGAATCTCAACCTGCATAGAAAGCTAAGCATAGCAGTGTATGCCTGTAACTCCAACACTGGGGAGCAGGTGTAGACAGATCCCAAGGGCTCACTGGCCCAGGCAGCTTCCCAGTCAGTAAAAGATGTTGACTCAAGACAGCCAGATGAAAGAGGACACTCCATGTTGTAGTCAGGGTTTCCATTGCTGCAATGAAACCCTGCGACCAAAATCAAGTTGGAGAGTATGGTGGTTTGAAAGAAAATGGCCAGGGGGCTGGAGAGATGGCTCAGTGGTTAAGAGCATTGCCTGCTCTTCCAAAGGTCCTGAGTTCAATTCCCAGCAACCACATGGTGGCTCATAACCATCTGTAATGAGGCCTGGTGCCCTCTTCAGGCATGCACGCAGACAGAATATTGTATACATAATAAGTAAATAAGTAAATAGATAAATAAATAAATAAATAAATAAATAAATAAATAAAATATCTAAATGTCGGGGGGGGGAAGAAAGAAAATGGCCCCCAAAGGGAGCAGCGCAACTAGGTAGTGTGGCCTTGTTATGATTGGTGTGATCTCATTGGAGGAAGTGTGTCACTATGAAGGCAGGCTTTGAGATCTCATGCTCAAGATGCCACCCAGTGCTGGAGACCACTTCCTGTGGCCTGCAAGATGTAGGATTCTCAGCTCTGCTGCTCCAGCACCCTGTGTGCCCATGTGCCGCCATGCTCCCACCATGAGTGAAATGGTTTCCTTTATAAGTGTTGCCATGGTCATGGTGTCTCTCCACAGCAATAGAAAGCCTCACTAAGACACAAGGAAAGGGTTTATTCAGCTGACACTTTTACACTGCTGTTCATCACCAGAGGAAGTCAGGACAGGAAATCAAGCAGGGTAGGAATCTGGAGGCAGGAGCTGATGCAGGGGCCATGGAGGAGTGCTGCTTACTGGCTTGCTTCCCATGGCTTCCTCAGCCTGCTTTTTGATAGACGCCTGCAGAGGGATGGCACTCCCTACACACAAAGGGCTGGGTCTTCCCCCATCAATCACTAATTAAGAAAATGCCTTGCAGCTGGATCTCATGGGGGCATTTCTCAACTGAGGCTCCTTGCTCTCTGACGACTCTAGCTTGTGTCAGGTTGAGACACAAAACCAGCCAGTACACTCGATGTCCACAGGAAGCGGTCTCCAGCACTGGGTGGCATCTTGAGCATGGCCTCCTCCTGGAGGTGCCTCGGTGCACACACCCACACAGTCATATGAAAGCAACATGCACATACACACGCCTACCCACATACAGAGTCATGTGAAAGCAACACACACACACACACACACACACACACACACACAGAGTCAGATGAAAGCATCACACATGCACATACACAGTCGATATGAAAGCAACAGACCCCACCACCACCACCAAATTTGTGTCTATGGCTCCCAGGGCAGGGAACACTAGCAGTGTGTAATTTGCACTATGTTGGTCAATTGTCATGTGCTATTTGAGTTCACTGAGAAGATGGCTTTGGTAGTGAGCTTTCCCCTCACCATTTCAGACCAAACTATGTTCGTCTCCGGGTGTCCTTCAAGGCCCCTTGTGTGGAGGGGGGCCGCCTAACCCTCCCATCCTCCTTGATGGTGAGCAAAGAGAATGGATGCTACAACAATTAGCCATAAAATCGTGTGCCTTCGAGAACAGCTAGAAGGCAAATCACTTCCAATAGAGGTTGCTATTGTAACCTATAATGTATATTGTATCCTATAATGCAGGATGCCTGCAGTGAGAGAGACCAGAGTTCAGCCCGAGAAAGCTGAGAACTCCAGATGGCTGCCTCAGTTTCCTCAGGCAGTTTCTGCGGGACGCTGCGGGGGCCCGATTTGGTAGCTATGGGTTGCTAGCTGTTCTTTTCCTTGGGAACCTCACCTGAAGAGACACCTGCTTCTGCCTGAGGTGCTGGTTGATTTAATGGGGTTTCTTTGGTTGGTTTCTGATGGATGTCTTATAAGCCCCCAGTATGATGACATTATCTTCTTACTGTTTTTTCTCCATTTATTTATTTATTTATTTATTTATTTATTTATTTATTTTTGTTGTTTGTTTTGTTTCTTTCAAAATAGGGGTTTTCTATGTAGCCCTGGCTGTCCGGGAACTCACTCTGTAGACCAGACTGGCCTTGAACTCAGAGATCCACTGGCCTCTGCCTCCCAAATGCTGGAATTTAGGGCTCATACTTGCACACCAGGCTCTTGTTATTTATTCTTTTACTTTGTCTTTTTATCTCCTTAATAATCTCACTTGTCCAAAAACTGAAAGTGTGGCTGTCAGATTATTCTCTGGACTGTACAGAACACTGTGGCTGTCAACTTTGGTTCTGAATGGACTCAGCTGTGCCAGGGGTCTGGGCTGACTGTCTTTGTGATTGTCGTAGTGTGGCATGGTCTTCCTGGGCTTGCCACTGTGTGTCTGGCAGTTGGGCCAGCACAGGTGCCTGTGGGTATGATCAGCTACTGGCTGTACAGCAGGCTCCACGGTGGGTGGGGTTGTTACTGTCTGGGCTTGGGTGTGCCTGGGAGCTGAGGGCCGCGTGGCTGTGCAGCTGAGCGGCCACCTGGCTGACAGTTGGACTAGGTAGAGGAGGGGCAAGGTTGGCGTTCAGCTTGCTCTCCAAAGAGGAGGGAAGGTTGCCCATTTTTAGGCTCTTCTGTCTCATTTGAGCATGGTACATTGTAGTCTGGTCAGGTGTGTGATGGTTTCCTTGGGTAGGAGGCAGTGACTTCTGGCTAACTGTGGGGCTGGCCACAAAGACACATGGGCGTGTCAGGCTGCTGGCTGTGTGTCTGTCACCTTCCTTTCTGTGCATGTCTGCTGAAGGCTAGGAGGCCACACTGTCAGTCTGAGGTTGCCTTCTTCCTGCTGGACGTGAGCTCTGAGCAGCTGGGACTGTAGTCCTCTGGTTACCTGTATGAACATGGTGGAGTAACTGTGGAGTCCCCAGAAAAGAAAGCCACTGTGGAATCCCAGTCCCTAGGGCAGGACAGGTTCTACCTGGGTCTGGCTTCAAGATGGCACTGAACCATAGTGGCTTAGATATCAGTGGCTAAATGTGGGCTTCCACTCTGAGGCAGATCAGCTGTGGACTCTGGGCAGCTCTCCCAAGTGTGGGGCCCGTGAGGACTTCAGGGACTCCTTTGAATTGTCTCAAGTGGTCACGGAGGCCATTTGGGTATGGCAATGTCTTCAGCCTGCCTTTTTCTTGGAAGAAGGTTGTCTTGGGGCTGGGTGATCCTGGCAGGAGACCACAAGGGTGAGGCGAGGTGAACTGTCCCTTTGTGGTGCTGCCTTAGGTTTTTGTGTCTGCTGGGATCCTGCCACCTCCCTGGCACTCTCCAGCTGAGACCCTCTGTCAGTGGGGCTGCAATGTAGCTGTTTATAGAACATGATTCTCCCTTCTTTTGCCATGAAAGACCAGTGACTCTATTCAGATCTCGCTAACCCCACTCTCTTCAATTTCCCCAGCATGTCACGGAAGAGCAAGCTCTATTTCAGCTTGGCTCCTTGGACCTGCTGCCTGGGGTATGAAGCTTGTTCCCTACCTGGAGCCTTCTGGGGGTTCCAGGTTCTCACAGGCGGCCCTCCTTTAAACGGTTTTCAGGGTCTCTACTCCAGGACTGGTTTTTTAAGTTGACTTTTCAAAACCCACATATATGCTGGCATCTCTTGTCTGTCGCTCTCCCAGTAACATTGTATGTGTGGCTACATTTTGAATACCACTGTGATGTGAGCTGGGTGGCTTCCAATAGGACCCCGGGGTCTCATGATGGGTTAAGGCATTTCCTCAAGACAGCCATTTGGAAGTTGAATCAGCTGAATTTGGTTTGAGGGGGAAAAAAGCACAAAAGGGCGAGGCAAATTAAAAAGGGGAAATTAAGGCAACACGGGCAGAAAAAGGAGCTAGTCAGCCCAGAATGCTAGCAGAGTCAAGCAACTTTAGCAAATCTGGCAAGATCGGGATCTTGGGGAGGATGGCTAACACAGAGGCTTCTGAGTGATGATTCAAGCGGGAGAAGCCGCCCATGCACAACACCCATGAGCTTTCCGTTTGATCTCATGGGCTTTTCTCTCTCGTCCCTGAAACTCACTCACACCACCAACCATTTCCCAATTCCCTTTACAAACAGGCTATTTCTGACAAGACTGTACCAACTGTACCAACATGCTGGCCCAACTAAACGCACAAGCCTGGCTTTGCCTCTTAGTGACTCTTACCTCAGCTCCTCTTTGAGCCCCTTTGAACAATGTAACTTCAAAAGCCATCAGCTGTGCTTGGGGTGCTTGGGACTCCCCTTTCGTGCCCCCTCTCCTTCATCTCCTGTCCTTCCTCCTCCCCTCCCTCCCCAGTCACACACAGCTCTACACAGATACATTTTCTTTTATCTCTCTTAGTGACTCAGCTTGTCTTCCTACCAGCGTGTCCTAAAATTCTTCTCTGTGGCGAAAGTCAAGATCATAGCCACCCTTCAGATGAAGTCCCTATGGCCATACATGTCTGCTTGCCATGACGGCGGACCTGGAGCTGGACAAGGACATCTGTGACCTCGATGTCACGTGGGACTTTGTACCACAATAGATCACTTCTTGTTTCCAGAGTGTTTCTAGTCCAGATTGGTGTTCAAACTTGTCAAGTAGCTGAGACTGACTTTGAAACCCCTATCCTGCTGCCTCTGTATCTTAAACTCCAGGGATTACAGGCATATGATTCCTTGCCTGCCTCTCCTCTTTTCAAAAAATATGAAGCATGACCTAACGATACACAAGAGATAATCTAGTCATGAAACAACTGCCTCTTACTAGCATACAACTAAAAGTCGGAAAATGGAGCATACTGTGGAGGAGCTGAACTTCACAGCAACCGTGTTGGGTCCACGGAGTTGTGCAAAGATGGCAACCAACCACCAAAGTCTAGAAAACCAGAAGCAAACTTTATTCCAGGAAAAAATTTAAAAAATCAATCTCCATGGGGCACCAAAAGATTATCAGCTAGCTGAGACCACAGCCAGAGATGGACTTGTAAGGCTGTTGCAATGGGCTGTTTCCTAACTCCCATTTTTATAGTAAGAAGCACGCATTAGGCATGAACAAAAGAATATTTTACAATCTCGAGGTAAAACTCAGATACAAATTGCCTTTTATACAATTTCCATTAACAAGGTTTTTGTTTTTTGGTTAAACTAGTGTTTGTATTTAGGCTGTTGTCTTTATCTGGCATTTCTGATGGTGTTTACCCTTCACTCCCCTGAGCCTGCCAGTTTCATGTAGCAGGGACATCAGTTGCTGGTCACAGTGGCCAGGGGGGTTTCTAAAAGTTTGCAGAAGGCCGCTTCAGCCTTGCAGACAGAGCTGTGGTTTGTAAAGCGAAGGAACCACTGTTGACAGTTAATTGTTTAGCTGCGGAGAAAGCTGCTGACAGCCTGGTTCTGTTCTCCCAGGCTTACAACTTGTATTTCTTTATTTCTACATTCTTACTTCTGGAATCTGCATTTCTGTCACGGCAAAGGTGCCATCATTGAGTACTTTAGAACTTGCCGCTCCCCCCGAGAGTGCAATCCTTTGTATTTGCACATCGTCCTCTTTCAGCTCCTTCTGGCCTTCTGCTCAGATGTGTCCTTTTCACCTGGAAGGAAGCTGTGTCTGCAGGACTGGTCGAGTGAGAAGGAGTACAGAGCTAGGGAGAACTAGAGAGACTGGACTGTCACAGGCCCACAGGCCAGTTACCTTAGCTGGGGCTTCTTCAAGGCAGCGGTCTCTCAGCCCTTCCTTGCTCACCTCTGTGCCGATGCTAACATTCTGTGACTGTCAGATTAAAAACTGTCGGAATCTATTAACTTAGATAGCATCTGATACGTATAGAAACATCTCCCCTATCTTGCTGTGCCTGTTTCTCTGGTGTGGCCACCGACGTATTTTAAACCTGCCTTGATGTATGACTCTCTTTGTAATCTATAAAACTTCATGAGACTGCTTCCACATTGGAACGAGAAATTCAGGATAACTTAAATCCTTGTTCCTGGGCCATGGTCACTCAAAATGACTCTGGAATAAATTCTCTCTTGTTCCTTTTAAGGTGAGAACTGCGGCTTTTGAGTCAGTTGTTGAAATATGAGCAGCGGGGCTGCATCTCCAGCACCCCGGCCACCTCCGGCTTATGCTCGAAATAACAACACACAAATTGTATTCATTTAAACACTGCTTGGCCCTTTAGCTCTAGCCCTTACTGGCTAATTCAGATATCCCAATCAACCCATCTCTAATAATCTGTGAGCACCGGTCTTACCAGGAAGATTCAAGCCTACGTCCATCCTGGGTCAGAGCTTCATCGCGTGTGCCTCAGAGAGCAGAGCTATCCTCGCATCCGCCCAGGAGTCGGGAGCATGGCGTCTCTCTGAGGCCTCTGCCCCCGAGAGGAGAGCTGTCGAGTCTCTGAGCTCACTTCCTCTTCCTCCCAGCATTCTATTCTGTTTACTCCTCCCACCTATGTTTTAACCTATCAGGGCAAGCAGCTTCTTTATTTAATTAACCAATGACCTTCCTCCATCAGTCAATATTACCAAGTCACTGATGCTTTCTGTTTTCAGAATGTTAGAAAGTGTTTTTGCCTTTTCCATCTTTCATGTTTGTCATGTGCATGTTTTACATGTGTGTGGGCAAGCATGTGTGTGTGTGTATCTGTGCGCATGCTACCCAGTTGTGCTGGTTAGTTTTTTTATCAACTTGACACAAGCTAGAGTCACTTGGGAGGAGGGAGCTTAACTGAAGAACTGAGAAAATGCCTCCATCAGATTGGCCATAGGCATGTCCCTGTGGCACTTTCTTGAGTGCTGACTGATGTGGGAGGAGCCAGTTCACTGTGGGTGGTGCCACAAGCTGAACAGGAGCCTGAAGAGCAAGCCAGTCAGCAGCTTCTCCCATGGTTCTTGCCTCTGCTCTCCTTGATCCTGCCCTGACCTCTCTCAATGATCAACTGAGATTGGAGATTGTAATCCAAATAAACCCTTTCCTTCTCAAACTGGTTTTGGGCAGTGTTTAAGGTACCAGTGTTCCCAGGTGTCTTAACTTCAGGTATACCACTGTCTCCGTTGAAGAAAGAATTCAGACGTGTGTTGTGGATAACCTTTGTTCACTGTGAGGATGTGTCTCTGCCTAAGGCCCCTTCTGATTGGTTTAACAAAGAGCGGAATGGCCGGTAGTTAGCCAGGAGATAAAGGGGACTTCTGGGGAGAGAGAGGAACTCAGGAAGAATCTGAGGCATGCAGGATTAAGCCAGGGAGACAGGGAAGGAGGCAGACATGCTGTATAGAGGAGAGGTAATGAGCCACATGTCAGAATATAGATTAATATAAAAGACAATTTAAGTTATAAGAGTTTGTTGGGAACAAGTCTAAGCTAAGGTCAAGCATTCATAATTAATAAGTCTCCAAGTCATTATTTGGGAGTTGGTAGTCCAAAGAAAGTCTGACTCAGAGGTGAGACAAAATGGGAAAGGAAGTCTTATCAAAGCAAAAGCACACACAAGGGATCACAGACGTCTGAAGAGGGTTCCACCGTATGGACCTAAGAGGATCCCACCGTATGGATCTGTTTTGGTGGTTTTGTGCTAAAGCTGAGAGATGTGGCACAGTGTTTGAGGCTCTTTTCTTTCTCTAATTTAATTTTTCCTTACATTTATTTATTGAGTCCGTACCCACTAAGCCATCTTTCCTCCCCAGTGTTGGTAATTTTCTATTAGGCCAATTTTCTAAGTAATAGTTCTTCTTGGTCATAGCACATATAGGTCAGAAGGGCTGACATGGTGTCTATCGTTGAAGCTGTTTTCCTTTAACACAAAGCTCAGCGGGGTCCCCAGTCTAGACAGGGTACAATGCAGACTTCATCCCTGTTTGTTCTTCAGTCCTCCCACTGACTCCCTTCTTGCTACCTTGTTAGTGTCTATGGTGGCAGTTCCCACCACAGTCTGATGTATGATGTGTTTACATGCTAGCCTGCTTTCTCCCTTCATTAAAATAAAGACCCCTGGGGACAAGCACTCTGCGTTCCATTCTCTGTTGCATCTAGGAAAAAAGGAAGAATGAAAAGAAAAAGAGAGAAAGAAAGGGAAAAAGACACTCTTTAGACCTTACCTTTCAGTAAACAGTGTCGAGCAATTGATTGGAACAAATCCATCTCTCACTTAACTAACGAAGGACTTTGGGTTCAGAGATGGTACTTGGTCATCAAGTCAGTGACCAGGCAGGGACTCAATGCCAGTGGGGATGTATTAGTATGGTGTGGGAGGTCCTTCTGTCTATGTGTTGCTTTCATTGGTTAATAAATAAAGAAACTGCCTTGACCTGTTGATAGGGCAGAACGTAGGTAGGCAGGGGAAACTAAATGGCATGCTGGGAGAAAGGAGGCAGAGTTAGGAAGAAGCCATGGAGCCGCAGGAGACAGATGCTGGGAATTTTACTCAGTAAGTCACAGCCACGTGACGATATACAGATTAATAGAAATGGGTTAAATTAATATAAGAGTTAGCCAATAAGAAGTTAGAGCTAATGGGCCAAGCAGTGTTTTAATGAACACAATTTCTGTGTGGTTATTTCAGGGCTAAGCTAGCTGGGTGGCTGGGATGAACAAGCGAGCCCACCTCCTACATTAGTGTCTATTGCTGTGTAATGATTATCCCCAAACTTCTCTCAAACAGCAATTATTCATTAGCATTCAGCTTGGGGTGGGTGCAGGAATCCAGAGATGGTTAACTGGTTCCTCAGGTTTAAGTCTTACAAGGCTGTGATCAAGGTGCTGGCCAAGGTAAGGATGCCCCTATTTCTAAATCCCATGCCTATCGGTAGAAGTCAGTTCTTTGAGGGTCAGACTGAGGACCTCAGTTCTTAGGCTCTTGACTGGAGGCATCTTCAAGTTCTTGCCCTGTGGGCCTCTTCACCATGGTTGCATGATTTGCTGGGGTACCATCTGAGGAAGGAATTGAGAGTTGTCTAGTGAGGTGAAATTCATAGTCATATGCATCCTAAATCCATACATGGTGCCCCATCATGTTTGACTTAGTCTGCAGGTGGGAGCAAGTTCAAGAGAGGGGATTACTTGAAAGTTGCACCTCTCAGGAGGTGGAGAGCATGATGGTCAGCTTTGAGTCTTCTCGTTGTATATTCTGTAGTACTGGCTCCATCATTCTTGCCTGTGTGATCCTTGGTAAAGTCCTTAGCCTTTCTGTGCCTTTATTTCCTTCTCTAAAAATCAATGAAAGCAATAGTATCTGCTCTGTCTGAGTTGATGTGAAAATAAGCAAAATTGCTTAGAATAATAATGGTTGACTGTATGCAAAGACTGCTTGTTCATTTCCCTGAATCACACAGAAACGTTATTAATTACAACACTGTTTGGCCAATAGCTTAGGCATATTTCTAGCTAACTTGCATTTTAAATTAATTTCTACTAATCTGTGTATTGTCATGAGGCTGTGGTCTACTGGTAAGGTTCTGGCGGGCATCTGGTGTCTTTCTCTTATAGAGGGGAATCCCACATCGGTTGACAATTGTCATGCCCATGCTCTCAACGACACAGAAACAAGTGTGCAAAGAATGGCTCAAGGACAGTATTCCTAGCATGGCAGACTCCATCAGAAGATAGACCCAGGAGTGTTGTAGCTGCCTCATGCTTGCTGTTTTCATTGAGTGGTTTGCTGATTTAAAAACTGCTTTTCCAAGTTACCATGTAGCATGTCTATTGGTGTTGTCTTTGCGTACACACACACACACACACACACCACCATCACCACAAAAAAACGAAAGGAAAAGAGGCCAATTTGAATTTGAAAGAGAGCAAGGGGGGATTACATGAACAGTTTGGAGGAAGTAAATGGGAGGCGGAGAATAATGATTATATTATTATAATAATATATATTGTTATTACCTCAAAAATGGGGGGGGGCAGAGGCAGGAGGATATCTGTGAGTTTGAGGCTAGCTGGGTCTGCAGAGAGAGTTCCAGGACAGGCTCCAAAGCTATACAGGGAAACCTGTGTCTTGAAAGAAAAAAAAGTAATAAGAGGCTGGAGAGATGGCTCAGCAGTTAAGCGCACTGGCTGCTCTCACAGAGGTCC
Source organism: Microtus ochrogaster (assembly GCF_000317375.1). NCBI lineage: Eukaryota > Metazoa > Chordata > Mammalia > Rodentia > Cricetidae > Microtus > Microtus ochrogaster. The sequence continues at coordinate 72,813,071 of NC_022010.1, forward strand.
TGAGTTCAATTCCCAGCAACCACATGGTGGCTCACTACCATCTATAATGGGATCAGATTCCATCTTCTGGCATTCAGGTATACATGCAAACAGAATACACACACACACACACACACACACACACACACACACACAACATAAATAAATCTTTAAAAAAGAACATTGATAATAATAAAGTCTGTTTTTGTCATGCTCGTATGTCTATCTGGCAATGTTTTCATTTAACACCAAGCAGCAAATCTGGCCTCATAAAATGCCAGCCTATTAGTTGGTGACTGCTTAAGACTGAGGAGCACGGAGACAAAAGCATGATGTCATGTCTGCTTGGCCCACCAAGTAGGTAAGGAGCCAGGACTCAGACCCGCGAACTTGACTGAAGCCTCATCAATCTGTTTCATGATAGATTTAAAACAACAGCAGAAAACACTGTGTTGTTTCCAAACCTTGTGGACTTGTGCATTCTCTGAAGCAGTAGTCAGGAAGAGAGACCAAGCCACACGCAGAGGACAGGATGGCTCGGGTTCCTGTCCAGGGGACGGAAACAATCGCCCACCCCTTTTTTTCTGTTTCAGGCCCTCAGAAGAGGCTAGATGGGGCTGTGAGAACACAGAGAATGTTTTCATTGCTAGTTAAGTTTCTCAGTGGTTTAAAACAACAGAAGTTCGTTCTATCAGCTTCCTTCTTGGCAGGGCCGGAGTGTTACTATGCCATCTGCTCCTACCCCCAAGATGCCCTCAAGCCCATTTTCATAGAAAGTCCTATTCTGAGGAACTGAGTAGACAAGATGGTTTGGGGGTACAAATACCAAATATTTTCTCATTTTCACTTTTACTAATTGTTTTGTTTTTAACTGGTTATCATGCTGTATCTAAAGTCCTTGGGAATATGGAGCAGTAAGGAACATATTGTGACCAGTTCTAGCATGTATTTTTATTTTTATTTTATTTTTCAGATGAGGTTTCAGTATGTAGCACAGGATGAACTCAAATACGAAATCCCCCTGCCTCAGTCTCCCAGTGGCTGGGGCCACATGGGTGTGCCACCACGCAAGGCTTGTGTTTTACTCTTGGACATGTTGGTCTGCATCAGTGTGGCTGTCCTGTCCAGTGAGAATAGTGTTGGGAGCAGAGAGTGCGCCTGCCACCCTCTCCTTTTTCTTCTAAATCTGAAGCATAGCTCTAACCGGAAGATAGGAAGGGGAGAAGGAAGAGGGGTACCACTCTAAGGCTGAGGCATGCTCCGAGGTGCACACCCCTGTTTCATGTCACCCCTAGTATGACGTTAAAGTCCCCAGAGATCCAGAGATGCAGACAACTATGTCCAAGTTCAAGTTCAATTTCTGTTAGAACTGTTACTTTTTAAGATTTGCCTTTGTTTATGTGTATGTGAGTGTATGTTATGTGTTGGAGGGAGCTGTTTATTGTTTCCCGGCTGCCCAGAACCAAAATAACCACACAGAAACTATATTAATTAAATCACTGCTTGGCCCATTAGCTCTAGCTTCTTATTGGCTAACTCTTACATATTAATTTAACCCATTTCTATCAATCTATGTATTACCATGAGGTCGCAGCCTACCAGCAAAGTTTCAGCACGTTTATTTCTAGCAGCGGCTCCTTGGTGCCTCTCTCTGACTCTGCCCTTCTTCATCCCAGCAGACAGCCTAGCTTTCCCCGCCTAGCTCTGTTCTTCCCTGCCATAGGCTCAAAGCCGTTCTTTATTCATTAACCAATAAAAGCAACACATAGACAAAAGGACCTCACACACCAGTTATATGTGTGTTGCCCACGGAGGCCAGAAGAGGGCTTCAGATCCCTTGGAACTGGAGTTACAGATGGTTGTGGACTGCTTGACGTGGGCATGAGGAACTGAACTCAGGTCCTCGGGAAGAGCAGGAAGCATTCATAACTGCCAGCTGCTCCAGTCCAAGGGTTGCTCCTTGAGCAGAACAGAAGATCTTGATTCTTCTCCAGTAATCTACTAGAAGAACCAGGAGAGTTCTGCCTTTTTGCTGTAGACTAATTCATCCAGCTCACCCCGTTTCTAGTATGTAGCACATTCCATGGTGACCTGAGGACCCTGAACATTCTGCAGTGACCCTGGGACCCTGCACATTCCACATTCCGCGGTGGCCCTGGGACCCTACACATTCCGCGTTGGCCCAAGGATCCTGCACATTCCGCGGTGGCCCAAGGATCGTGCACATTCTGTGGTGGCCCTGGGATCCTGCACATTCCACAGTGGCCCTGGGACCCTCCACATTTCACAGTGGCCCTGGGACCCTGCACATTCCGCGTTGGCCCAAGGATCCTGCACATTCCGCGGTGGCCCAGGGATCCTGCACATTCCGCGGTGGCCCTGGGACCCTGCACACTCCACTGTGGCCCGAGGACCCTGCTCCTTTGCATTGTCAACTTTTCTGTTTTGAAATCATTTAAGTCTGCTTCAGGAAACCCCTTGACACCTTTCACACCCAGATGTGCCTGCATGCTCCTGGTATCTTAGAAACCAGACGGGGTCCATGCCCTCACATCCT
>NC_022010.1:72815706-72817292 GCF_000317375.1 Microtus ochrogaster
TTTCTAGTATGTAGCACATTCCATGGTGACCTGAGGACCCTGAACATTCTGCAGTGACCCTGGGACCCTGCACATTCCACATTCCGCGGTGGCCCTGGGACCCTACACATTCCGCGTTGGCCCAAGGATCCTGCACATTCCGCGGTGGCCCAAGGATCGTGCACATTCTGTGGTGGCCCTGGGATCCTGCACATTCCACAGTGGCCCTGGGACCCTCCACATTTCACAGTGGCCCTGGGACCCTGCACATTCCGCGTTGGCCCAAGGATCCTGCACATTCCGCGGTGGCCCAGGGATCCTGCACATTCCGCGGTGGCCCTGGGACCCTGCACACTCCACTGTGGCCCGAGGACCCTGCTCCTTTGCATTGTCAACTTTTCTGTTTTGAAATCATTTAAGTCTGCTTCAGGAAACCCCTTGACACCTTTCACACCCAGATGTGTCTGCATGCTCCTGGTATCTTAGAAACCAGACGGGGTCCATGCCCTCACATCCTGCAGGCAGACGTACTGAGAACACAGGTTTGGATCCCAGAGCTGGCCAGAAGAACTGTCAGCCCAGCCACACTGTGGGGCTGGCTCACCTTCCACCACAGCGTCCCTGGCCTCCTGTCAACCTGTCTCATGTGACCTCAATTCAGTGAGGAACATCTAAGACTCTCTTGTTAGGTAGTCTACCATGGCCTCCCAAACTAAATATAACAAAGAGGGCAATAATAAGAGTAAATATGTTCCTTTGTTTCATTGCTGTTCTTCCTCCTCCCTTCCTTGCTTTTTGAGACAGTCTCTCTCTGTAGCCCAAGCGTGCCTTGAACTCCCCAGAAACCCTGTATCTCAACCTCCTCAGTGCTCAGATTGCAGGCATGCGCCACCCCGTCCAGTCTGACAGTATCTCTTCCAACAACATTTGTAAGCATTGCTCAGAAAAGATGCATCCTAAAGACTAAGTGAGCACACGACCGTTGCTTCAGAACATCCAGAGTGGTCTATCAAAACCGCAGCCCAGATGAACCAGCAATTGTGTGTATTGTTTTGTTCAGGTGTTAGCTGTACGTATCAGGGTGGTTCAGTATGAGGGCTCCGAACGTGCACACAGCGTGCTGAAGTGTTGCAAAGCCCATTTCAGCCAGGAGAACAAAGGGCACAGGCCTTTTGCTTTGAGGAGGTGTTTTGAGAACTGGGAGCCAGGAGGAAACTCTTGACTTGCTCTTTTTGCTTCTGACTTCCTCTTCTAGGAGACAGTTCAGAAAGAAACAGACAGCAAGAATAACCATGCTGATGGGTAGCTCACAGCCAAGGCATAAGAGAAGAAGCTGGTGGAAAAAGCCACCTCTGCCTGGGCCAGAAGACCTGGGTCGACCTGAGGAGTAAGGGCTGTGGTGCTGACAACCCCTGAAGAACCAGGAGGGCCAGAAAGGGGGGCCACCTCATCACTTCTCCTAGCTTGACTCTTGATGTGTAGACTGTATTAACCACAGCCTGGAAAATAATTTTAACTTAGAGATACGGGTGGGAGAGGGAGATTTGGGTTGAAAGAGCTACAGAGAACTTTATCAAACATTTGATATGCTGCGGTTTCAAACAGGC
>NC_022010.1:72817455-72825116 GCF_000317375.1 Microtus ochrogaster
AGGAAGTCTGGACTCAGATACTCAGAGTTTGGATCTCATACGTTTCTCAAAGACCCATGAATCAAAGACCTGGCTCTAGCTAGGTACTTTCGGGAGCGGTGGGGCTTAGTGACGGGCTTTGAGTCACAGTGACTTGCTCTCAAGGTGGACTGAGTCTCTTCATTTTCACCTCCCACTCACCCCAGACATGAGGTGAACATCTTGGTCCCCTTATATTTCCACTCTGCTCTGCTTGTAATGGGCCCAGTAGCAATGTGACTAATTGATTGTGGGCCGGAGGAACTGAACTCCGCACAAGTGTGAGCCAAAACAAGCCAGTTTTCTCTTTCATGCTAACTGTCCCAGGCATTTGTGATGGTCCCTGAAAACTGGCTACTTTTCAACCCCCATCTCCCACCTCTCTGCTCCTCATGTGAAGCAGGCAGGCGAAGATGCGTAGCCAGGCAGGGGACTCCTGACAGCCAAAGGCCTGTTTGTAGAGGGGGCTCACCAGGGAACTGGTAACCCAGTTTGGGTTGGGCAGGATTATCAGTTTCTCAGATCTTAACAAGGAATGTGCCTCTGCTTTCCAGTGAGCATCCAGGTCACTAGCAGACTAAGGAAGAACGACGAACTTGAAAACAGAAGCCGTCTCAGCAAACGTATTAGCACCTTTGCTGTTTCCAGTTCGAGCAGACCCGGGCAAGACTGCCGTGAGCTCTGACTGCTGTAAGGGATAACCATGGGGAGAGGTCCTTGGAAGGACAGCCTTTGGAGGGCACAGCGGCTGTTGATAGTTCTTAAACCGCTAAGCATAAAATTATCACATGAGCCACACCTTTCAGTCCCAGATACACACATGCTCATGAGAAATGAGAACACGAATCTGCACATGGATCTATACACGGGCATGCTGGGGGTGTCACTAGTGGTACAGCTCTTGCTGGGCACGGACGGAGACTGCCAGAATTCTTCCCCGGCTCATCATGACCTTTGTCAGCATCCACCTAGCAGTCGGTCGATGAACAAAACAAGGTTTGTCCGCAAACTGAGATCAAGACAAATCATTTGAGACACGTTCCAGAGTCACAGAAGACACACACGAAGGGGCACATTCTCCTTTGCTCCACTCGCATGAACTTTCCAGAAGTGAAATCACTGATGTGAAAAGCAGCTTGGGGTTGCTGGAGCTGGGGAGGGCTGGGCAGGGTGCAGAGAGGGCTGGCAATGGCTAGGGCTTCTTCTGGGGCTGGGAAAGTGGATTGCAGGAGTGAAGTTAAAGCTAACTAACTAGATTAAAAACTTTGCATGGCTGAGACATAAGGTTTTTGGTCCATTTCCCATTAAAACTGATTTTTTTAAAAAAAAGAAATGAAACTGTATTTGTTAGGGATCTACAGGCAGGTCTGAGGATGGTAACTAAGGTACCTTGAGGGTTGGTTTGCCGCGAGCTTCCTGAGTTCACAGTATTGTCACCTTGATTCTTTGAGTAGCTTCCTGGACACAGTGATGTCTACTATGTGCAAGGGTATTTTGTGACATTGTGATCAGCTTCAAGGCTAGGTCTGGCTTAAGGCAAGTACCATACAAGGATGAAGGTTCCATCACTTGGTTTAACAAGAGCAATTTGTTGCTATTGTTTTAAATGACGTTTTCTAGCTAGGAGTTCTGTGGGTCTCCACAGAAAGAAAGGAAGGAATGGGCTGATTTTCAAAAACACACGATACTCTATAGGATTGGATCTGCCCATTGTGGCTTGCTTTCTCCTTCTTTGTCTTTGGTGGGAATGAAGCAGCAACAGATGACCTTTCTGGGGCCTCTGAGGGACTCAGGACACTGCAAGAATTCTGAAAACTGATATCTGAGCAGAAACCACATTGGGGACACAGGAACTTCTTAATTTTGGAAGACATGGCCTCAAGAAGCTTAGGTCTACATAGCTGAGAATGGCCCTGAACCTCTGATCTTCCTGCCTCTCCCTCCAAGTGCTGGGATGCCGGGCATGCACCACCACACCCAGTGTACGGGCTGCTAGGGATCAAACCCAGGGTCTCAGACTTGGTGGGTGAGCACCCTGAGCTACACCACTCTTAATTCCTACATCTGTCTCTGACGGAGGTCAGACACCACAAACTTCTGATCGAATACTGAGTCTAAAATGTGTCTAGAGTTATTTGAGGAGCTCAAGTGCTAAACTTTTAAAGTTTACTTGCTACTAAGCTCCAAGATGGCTTTTAAGGATAAAACAAAGCTTGCCGCTATGGGTGTAATTTTAAAACTTCTGTTCTGTTAACTAAGACAAGGACTATATTTTAGCAATATGAAAAGTATCAAAATATTTTTGTATTTTCACATGCTATATTTCACATAGATGCTGTAAAATGCTGGATGTCTTGACACACACAATGGAAATTGAGAACCAGCTATAACGCAGCTTTGGGAAATCAGGGGTCTGTATGCCCAGGGTAATATAACACAATACCACAGGCTGGGTCATTTTTAAACAACAGAAATTTTTGGTCTCAGTTTTGCAGACTTGGGTTGTCCATGATGGAGGTTCAAGCAGATGGGATGTCAGATGCGGACCTGTCCTATAGATGGCGCCTTCCATTTGTCCTTGGATGGTTGGAAGAAGCGGTCCCCTGTTAGGAAGACTGGTCCCAGCCCGAGGGCTCCATCCCTTTGATTTAGTCACAGTCCACAGGTAAGCACCTCTCACTACACCCGCCTGGATTTCAACACCTAGACCATCGCATCAAGATAACCTGCACAGACACAGTTTTCTTTTATCTGGAATAGTTTTTTTAAATTAGTTTTGTTTTTCTCTTGCACACATGTTTTGGTTAGCTATAGCTTTTTATTTGATCTGTATGAATCAGTGGCTCTACTCTGCATGTTGACTTGTGCCAAGAAGGCTTCAGTTTGCAAAAAAAAAAAAAAATCCCTCATGAGTTGTCATTCTGAGTAATAGCTGTATACATCGCGCCACGCCAGGGGCTAGCACACAGGGAGGAGTTGCGACATGGAGAACCTCTTTCCAGGAAAAACTGAGGGGCCCGGGGAGAATGGCATTGCTCAGAGGTGATGATAATCCACTGAAATGAACCAGACTGACTATCCAGTGACTGCAGCTTGTAGCACGAATTCTAGTTGGTCTAAATAATAAAAACTCAGAGTCAGATATCTCTGACTCAGGGGGAGTTGAGAGATCAGAGAAGCAGATAGATGGTCACTGGTAGAGAGGTCTGACCTCTTACCAATGCTCAGACTGAAAGGGCGATCCTGTCCTCAGATTGCCTCTTCAGACTGAATGTTCAGACTGCATTGCTCCTCAGACTGCACAGAGCTCCTGTCTCCTCCCACCTTCTATTCCTCTCTCTGCCCAGCCATATCTCTCCTGTCTCCACCTCCCTATGCTGGGATTAAAGGTGTGGGATCCCGAGTGCTGGGACACCTTGGTGTGAGATCTGTTTCTCTTTTTAGACAGATTCAATCTTGTGTAGCCCAGGGTGGCCTTGAATTAACAGAGATCCCTCTGCCTCTGCCTCCCAAGTCCTGGGATTAAAGGTGTGTGCCACCACTCTCTGACCTCTAGTGGCTTAGCTCTGCACTCTGATCTTCAGGCAAGCGTTATTTGTTAAAACACAAACAAAGTATCACTACATGCAGCTAGCTGAGAACTCATAGCAAAAGTAACCATTTCCAGAAAATGCCTGCCTAGGGCGTGCTGGAATGAGTCTCAGGAGTCATAGAATGAAAGAAAGAGGCAGCTAGCGGGGGTTGCATCCAGCGTAATTTATTGGGGATGACAGTGGAGTCTCAATTTGGGTTGGGTGGGGTGTGACCAAAAGTGACTTGATCCAAACCAGTATGTGCATGGTTTATCTTAAGCCAATATCAAAGATGATGGGCACATTCCTATATTGACGGTGCCAGGGTCAGTTGGTTGTAAAGCTCAGCCTATGCTCCTGTGGTTTTTATCTGTGGCTTGTTGGGGAACTATGCAAGGAAAACTGACTGGGGTTTCTCTCATGTAGTCATGCTGGACTTGATCATGACGGCTGTGGTCAGACCAAACTGAACTTCTCCAGATCCCTTGAATACAACGAAGTCATGCTGAAGTCCCCATGACCTACCATGTCTATTCGGTACAGCTAGGGGTCTCCACCTTGGTTGCCTATTGGAATCATCTGGGGAACTTTAAAAAACAAACAAACAAACAAACAAACAAACAAAAAACAAGCTGGTGTTGAAATGGAAGCCAGTTGTGGTAGCACAGGCTTGGAGAAGCAGAGGCAGGAGAATTAGGAATTCAAGGGCAGCCTCAGCTCCATTAGGTCCTATTGCAGCAAACAAATCAACAACCGTAAAACAAAAACAAGAACCAGAGAGATGACTCAGTGGGAAGAGTGTGTGCAAGCGTTGGGAGCTTAGTTTGAAGCCCCAGTGCCCACATTTAAAGCCAGGCATGTGCATGCCTGCGGCTCCAGCACTGGGAGGCAGAGGCAGGCGGATCCCACGAGCTCACTGGCCAGCCAACCTAGCCAAAAGGGCAAGCTTCTGTTTACGTGAGAGACCTGTTCTCAAAGCAGGAAGGCAGAGAGTGATGGAAGACGAACTCCAGCATCCAGCTGTGGTCTTCACACAGGTGCACACAAGTACATTTACCCACACACTCCAGTGCACACATCACACAGACATACAGACCACATACGCAAACATACTCCAGTACCTGTATCCTCCACATGTGCACAACCCTTGTATACACATTCCAACGCATCACACAGACATACATAAACACACACACTCCCCACATACATATCACACATACATACACAAACACACACACACACACCACTCAGTGCATATATCAAGCATAAGTACATAACACACACACACACACACACACCTGCCAACAACAGCAATAACTGAACAAAACAAACAGTGATGCTAGACGCCCACCCCAGAGACCAGAACGAACCGGTCATGGTAAGGGAGGGCATTTCCACGGACCCACCCCAAACCCCGTGGCTGCAAAGCTGAGACTCATAGCTGCAGAAGAACAGGGTTCTTTGAAGTGAATCCAGACACTGGAGCGGGGGCCTGTGAGGAAGCACACCGAGAGCCTGCCAAGCCTGGGCTGGCAGGAAGAGCCAGCGTAGGAGGTGGGGGAAGAGAACGGTGGTATCTTGGGGGCCTTCTGAGAACAGGACACACGGTTTTGGACGTCATCTTACTGCTATCCTGGAAGACACTTGCTGAGGCTCCTCAGGCCCCAGGGTGCTCAGACATTGCTTTGATGACCAGTTTCTTCCTCCCTTCACTTCCGGGCTGTGTCTTGCCAGTTTTGACACCTGCTTGCCCACATCGTCTAAGCACAGCGTGCCGCTCATCAGCACAAACTCTGTGACTCCAAGGCCACCTCGCTGATTGCTGTAATATGTGGGGAATTCCTGTAGAAGGAGAAACAAGATCATATATGCAGCTCAAGGCCGGGCAAATAACAAGTGTTTGGTACAGGTGCTTTTATAAGTATTGTTAAACAATAAGGCAGGGTGTGATGGTCCAGGCCTTTTATTCCGGCTCTTAGGAGGCGGAGGCAGGAAATAATGAGTTCAAGCCAACCTGTGCTACACGGCAAGACTCTGTCTCAAAAGAGAAGGAAGAAAAAAAAATCCAAACACATCTCTGAGGAAGGCAACCATTGCCTTCATTCCCCAGACCTTAGGGAGCCTCTCGGTATGGAAAGAGATTTTGATTCTGAGAGAAGGCATCTAGGAAACCCCGGGCAGAGTCAACAAAATACAAACGAAGGCGTCAGTGCACAGTGGGCCAGCTCGGGCTCCCAGTGGGCCAGCTCTGACTAGGGCTCTTCTCCATCCCCTGGTTCTGGAGACTTCGTTGGCTCACTCATTCTCTTGAATCTCTCCCTGTGAGCCCCACGGAGGCTCACCAGGGATTGTGGGCTCAGGCACACATCAGCTATTGCAGATAACTTCTCAGTCGTTAGGGGCTCCCTCTCAACACAAACAGAGGCCCCCCCCCCCACTTGCCACTAAGTGGGTGACTCCCGATGGCACCCTTCCTGTCATCTGGACTGGAAATGTTACCCATCAGAAAAACACTGAGACAAAGAGATTGCAAAGACCACCTAGCAACACCAATTGGCAAAGCCTGAATATTTATTCCTATTTTATCTGGATGCATGGATGAGTGCCACATGCATGCCTGGTGCCCAAGGAGCTCAGAAGAGGGCATCAGATCCCTGGGGCAGCTGGAGGTAAAAGCAATTGTGAGCTGCCGTGTGAGGGCTGGGAACTGGGCCCAAGTCCTCTGCATACGCTCTTAACTGCTGGGCCATCTCTCCAGGCCCAAGTTATCTAAAAGAATAAAAACCCACTGCATGCTTGGAATCCATGTAGGAATAAAACTCACTTTGGGATGAGATTATCTGAAAACATTTGTAGTTTGATTACATTTTTCTCCTAATTCTCATTTTTTAAAAAAATTAAATCTTTAAAAGGATACTCTGTGTAGATCAACATTGGTACTCTGACATATTTCTCTGACATATTTGCTTTCTTTCTCTCTATTCGCACATGAGGGTTATATGTGTTCATATGTACACGCATACACACACACACACACACCGCTGATCACACACACACCACTGATGTTTAGATGTGTACACACACACACACACACACACACACACACACACACACACCCCGCTGATCACACACACACACACACACCACTGATGTTTAGATGTATTTCCCTGTTGGTGGTGAGGAATATATTAGCAACAGCCCTCACTCAGTGGTTCAAGCACTAATAACCTATTTTATAATTGATAACTTTCACTCAAAAGACAACAGAACGCTCAGGTGCCAGCACAGGGTTGGGCTCATTGTTAGTGCCACACAAATTTCAGTTATTATTACCACAGTGATGATAGTTATTTTCCTCATGATCTTTTATCCCTCTTTTATTTCCGATTTCTCTGTATCTTTTTGTATTGTGTGAATCTTTTGAAAACTGTTAAAACTTTACCAACATTTAAAAGCCATGGTCTTGCTGGGAATTGGTGGCACGTGCTTTTAATCCCAGCACTCAGGGGGAAGAGGCAGGCAGATCTCTGAGTTTGAGGCCAGGTTGGTCTACAGAGCTAATTCCAGGACAACCAGGGCTATACAAAGAAACCATGCCTCAAAAATAAAATAAATAAAATAAAAATAAAAGCCATGGACTCTGGGATGGAGAGATGGCTCAGTCTTAATAGCATGGGCTGCTCTTCCAGAGACCCAGCTCAGTTCCCAGCACCCACGGTGGCTCACAACTCTCTAAAACTCCAGTTCTGGTGGACTGGATGCCCTCTTTGGAGATATTTGTAAGAACCATGCAAGAAATTGGTGTGCAGACATACATGCAGTCAAAACACCCAAACACGTTAAGACAAACAAGCAAAAGTGGTCTGACAACTTCGTCTCTTGGGTCATATGGTCCTTTCGGTTTCAGACTTCCTGACATTGTGTGTGTTTTCCTTTGTCCTGCCTTTTTCAGAAAAGGTTTACCGTTTCTCCCTTCACCGAATAATTATTTTCAGTCCACTTTCTCCTCTAGAACAGGGTTTCAACCTCTATGCTATGGCCATCTCAGGCCTGGCAATTTGTGTGTGTGTG
>NC_022010.1:72826621-72830347 GCF_000317375.1 Microtus ochrogaster
TTTGTGTACTACAGAGAGCTTGTTTGGACTGCTGCTGTTTGATATGATAAGTCAGTATTTGTTTTGATTAACCAGTGTATGTCCCCGACTTTTCCTGCTTTTTAAAACGGTACCACTCCCCTCTGAAATCAGTTTCTTTTTTCCCAAAATAATCCCTAAGATCATGAAAAAGATCTCCTGATATCTAACTCTCTGACTTTGCCGAGTCGTTATTGTATCTCTCTTCCTGATACTTTGTGCAGTAAAGCTCTCGAGAGATGACTGCGTATTCATGTAAACAAGCTCAGGCAGAGCAGGCTTTGGTGCACCGGGAAGGCGTCCCACCCCTCCCCGCATCAGTGCGACCGGTTCCTCTCCGGAACACCTGCCGTCCTGGTCTCCGTGCACTGCAGCTTCGCTCTCGTGTGGTTTCTCCACGTTTGGAGCAAATTGGGGTTTGAGATTTCTAACTTGTAGATGGAGTCTTTTATCGGCCGTTTTCTTTGTACACATTCAGTCGTGGCCTGTGCTGGACTATCCGACATCGAACAGAGTGCTCCTCTCTTGGCCTGTGCTGGACTATCCGACATCTAACAGAGTGCTCCTGTCTTCCGTTGTCGCTATGGAAACTGCCCACACTTTCTGTCCTTTTGCTTTTCTCTGCTCTGCTCTGGAAAACCATTTGTTTAAAAGGAAGATGTCCTCAGTGTCGGTGCTACTGGTGTTATATTTAGGAAGTGTTATGTAAAATGAAAAAGGTAGTTTTTTTTTAAAAAAAATTTTAAAAAATTAAAAGTAAAAAAAGTAAGATGCCGTTTTTACAGACTAGGTGCTTTTTGCCTAAAGATTTCTAAAATTTTACAATAAAGCTATTTAGCTTAACGAGGTTCTTAAGGTACAATTTTAGGAGATCTGCATTTCTCTAAATACACAGTCTAGGAAAAGCTAGTCCCTGATACTGTGAAAGTATTTTTTTTTAAGGTAGGATTAAAACCATAAGATCTGGGCAGAGTAGTTTACTCTAGAATGTGATGGGCCTCATCCGAATTAAAATGTAAAAGGAGGTATATTTAAGGGATTAGCGGCTCCGCCTGTTCCTACGGGAGCCAGGTAGCAACATGATTGACAGGGTACTGGAGTATTGCCTGAGTCTGGGGGCCCGGTAGGTGTGGCTTGAGTCCAGTGGTCACTTTGGAATCCAGAACTAAGTGTCGCACAGGCTTTTGTAAGTACTGGTGGCTGGCGGGAATCTTTGTCGGTTGAAGACTTCTACACGTACCAGCTTCTAGATGTGGGGCGGGGCTGATCTTCCTGTCCCCAAACCTCCAGCCAATAAGTATGAGAAAAGATATGCGCTCCCCTGGCTCCCAGACTGCCTTCGGACTTGAATGGAAAGTCTTCCAGGGAGAAGGCTCCGCGGGTAAAAGCGCCTGTCACGGGAGCCTGACACCTTCAGCTCAATCCCCAGATCCCATGGTAGAATCCAACAACCATCTTTGTAAAGTGGTCCTCTGGCCTTCACACCCAGGCTGTGGCACTCACAATCAACAAAAGCGCTGTTGACCACAATCACAAATACACACATTACACAGTACAACAACAACAGCAATGATAATTGTAAGTAGCAACGAAACAAGTTTCTTAAAAAAAAAAAACCTCACCATCCAATCACGTAGTGGTGGCACACACCTTTAATCCCAGCTCTCAGGAGGCAGAGGAAGGTGGATCTCTGTGAGTTTGAGGACAGTCTGGTCTACAAGTTCCAGGACAGCCAGGGCTGTTACACAGAGAGACCTTGTCTAAAAAAACAATAACAACAAAGTGGAGGGCGAGGACAGACACTCACATGTACACATCATATGAACATACACATTTACACACGCTCATAGCACAATGAAAAAATTACTCATTCCCACCTGGTCACTGCACTATCAGCAGCTGTTGCCCAGGGAAGAACCCACTTCCTCATTTCCTTCACACTGGCCTTGGCCATTTCCTGCCCCCAAGGGCTCTGGGCAGAGGGCCGTGGGAACTGACTCAGCTTCCCTTTTGTGTCCTTCAGAGTTGATTTTGGCACCGGGCTGTAGAGACTGAGTCCTCCTCCAGCTGCTTGGACCATGAGTGAGAAACAGCTCCATGGAAAATTGGGGTCCGTGTCTGGGTCACCTCCTGGGCTCCCCTCACGCTGCAAAGGGCCGTCTTCTGTGCGAATGAACCAAGCACCCACATCAGCTGTTCTTATTGTCAGCACCTTGCTGGGTCTGGCTTGGTAGCTGGTCATTGCTCCCGCTGGCTCTAGTTAGTTGGAGAACCCCTTTTGGGTTTTGTGATCTTCAGGGGTTGACCACCTAGATAGGGTGATTTGGGATGCAACCCACCACGAGGACAGCTATGAGGTTAGAACTTCTCAGGAAAGATAGAGTTTGGCTTCATCGCTCAGAAACCAAGCCAAACACCAAAGCAAACCAAAATGTTTTCCTCGTAGTTAAGGAAGGTATGCAAACCAAAATGGTTTTCTTGTAGTTAAGACAGGTATGCAAAGGCCCTGAGTGATGAGCCCTGAGATCATCAGATCCTTGTCCTTGGCACTTGTGACTGTTGTCAGGGTGCCCTTTGCAAATGTGACTAGGAATATTGAGATGGGAGGTTGTCTTGGATTGCAAACCAGACTCAGCAGCTACAGAGCCCTTAGAAGAGAGAGGGCAGGAAGAGGAGAGGCAGAGGAAGGACGGGTGTGGCCACCAGCCAAAGAATAATAAGGGTTGGAAGAGGCAAGGAAGGAGTCTCTTCAGAGCCCTTGGGGGCTCTGATCTCATCCCAGTGACTCTGGAGTCTCTAACTCTGAAAATTAATTCTGCCGTCTGAACTACCGAGCGTGTGGGGATATTGCTCTAGTCACAGGACACTGACATGGAGGAGAAGGACTCATTCGTTCCCAGTTCACCAAGGGTCTCAGTCTTTGGGGTATTGCACAAATACTATAAACCCAGAGATAGATATTGGGGTTCAAGTTGAAGATCAGAAAAGCAAAGCAGCCAACCACTAGAGAGACCTTTTATCTCTACCAAATCTGCAGACCAAAAAGGTGAGATCCTGTCTCCATGAGTCCTCAGACCCCACACTCCAGTGAGTTCCTGTCTCTTCCCCTTTATATTCCTCTCTCTATCCAGCCATATCACTCCTGTCTCCACCTCCCTAGAGCTGTGTGTGACTCCCAAATACTAAGATTAAAGGTGTGAGCCACCACCACCTGGATCTGTTTCTGGATTGATTTCACACAGCCCAGGGTAGCCTTGAACTCACAGAGATCCTTCTGCGTGTGTCTCCTGAGTCCTGGGATTAAAGGTGTGAGCCACCACTGACTGCCTGGTGTGTATGGCTGGCTAGTGTATGGCTTGCCCTCTGATCTTCAGGCAAGCTTGGTTTATTAAAACACAAATAATATACCACTATATTGGGGTCTCCTTTAGGCTCCATTCAGGTGATTGTGGGCTTTTCCATCATGGGAGCTCTTAGGAGAGGCTAAAACCTAAAATGCCTTTGAGGCAGGAGGTGGCATTGATGATCTCTTTGGGTTTTGTTGGCTTCTGAGTTTTCATTCTGTCCTTGCTAAGGAACCCTTTAAAGGGTGTTTGTTGGGCTGGGGAGGCAGCTCAGTTGGTAAAGGGCTTGCCTTGCTAGCACAAGCAACCCGAGTGCCTAGGACCCATATAAAAATTCAGGGTGTGGCTGGGCGATGGTGGTGCA